>NW_007726827.1:320373-369934 GCF_000696425.1 Galeopterus variegatus
GGTTACACCCCAACTGGGTGAACACATTAACACCACCATTGAGGCACAGAAGAACACACTATGCCCCTAAATGTGATATGCTGACAAAGACACAATATCACCTAGTAGTATTGCAAATAAGAATGCGGAACCTCAACCTAATCATGAGAAAACATCAGACAAACATAAAATGAGAGGCATTCCATTAGAAAAGGGAGAGGCCTGTGTTCAAAATTTCAAGGTCATAAAAATCAAAGAAAGGTTGTAGAAATGTTCCAGATTAAAGGAGGCTGGAGATACCTGACAACCAAATGCAATACTTGCTACTACACTGAATCCTACAGTGGAAGGAAAAGAAATGTTCTAAAGAGCATCATTAGATCAACTGATGAATTCGGAGCATGGATGGTAGACCAGGTGGAAATATGTTATTAATGAAAATTTATGAAGTTGATAACTGAAATGTGGTAGAAAACACACACTGGAATGTTTAGGGGTAAAAGACTATGATGTATGAAACTTACCCTCAAATATTTCAGAAAAAGAACTATGTGTGTGTGGAAGAAGAAAAAGAGAGAGAAAGAGGACAAATAATATAGCAAATGTGGTAAAATGTTAATAATTGGCAAATCTGGACTTAAGATTGTAATTTCTCACAACCTTTGGTAGAGACTTGTAATTGTTTTTATAAAATTATGTCCAAATAAGAAGCTAAAAGAAAAAGTGAGTCTGTACAGAACCAAAATCAATCTTGGTGAAACAGGTCCAGGGAGGCCTGCAAATACAGGGCCTCCTGATGTTCCACTATTGGGAAATTCAATGGTGCCTCCACCCAGGGAAGAAATGAAGCAGTGCTTCTGTCTAAAGACCACACTGCCACCAACAACAACACAGAAGTAGAACAACAGCTAGCTCAGGTACCCTATGTTGTGCCCTTTCTTGAATCATCTCATTAGATCTTTACAATAGGTACTATTTTGATCCCAATTTACAGAAAATGAAAGTCAAGTTGAGAGAGGTTAATTACCTTGCCCATAGTTAGCAAGTCTTTGAGATGGGATTGATACCTAACATAATTCCAAATAGCTGCGCTTAAAAATAAAACTATACTCTCTGGGAATGTGGCTTTTCCTTTTATAGTTCTTTGTTCATTATTTCTTTAACACAGAGACTTAGCTACTTAAGATGGTGAAATTGCTTTACTATATAGTACATGTGCAGACACCTCAGGGGCAAAAATTACTTTGTACACAATCTTGTACCTAAATTAGCCATCTAAGCCCACTCACTAAGAAGGAACAAAATAGGTTATAACCTAAGTTTCACTCCCAAGCTATCAACTCAAACCTATCTCTCTACAACTGGGGTAACAATATTTCTTTTGGATTTTCTAAGCTCATCTCTAGTTTTATGTCAAAACTGCTTTCTCAAAAAAATAGAAATTTCACCCCAAGTAACTCTACCTAACCTACTCTCACCCTGCCCCCAAATACTCTCACCAATTTCTCGTTATAATCCTCCTAGACATTCCCAAATCATTTGCTCTTGTCTTTCAGATCTTTTCTAGTTTATTTTCATCTGGCCATTTCATAGACTTCTTTCTTGGCTCTAAAAGCTGCACTGAATGGTCCTCGCTCCAGTTTTCTGACACAGCAGTTCCCTATGTATCTATTGCCTGATTCAGCAAGACTATCAGACATAGAGAATCTAATGGAAATAGCCAACTCTCATCTTTAATAGAAGGAGAGGTATGATAGATAAGCAGAACTAAAGAGGGTAAAAGTATAAAAAAGTTGAAAAATGTGTCTTGAACAAATTTGAATATTGGCTTCACTAATAAAAATGCTTTACCCCCTGACAAATCTTTACAGAATATGGTGGCCAATATTCCGTGGCAGAGCTTTGCACAGAGCTCTAGTTCATCCAGGAGCAGCCTTACCTCATTCACTGGAGATGTTTCCAGCTGTACTTGACCACTATAGGAACAAGAAGTGTAAAAAAAAGATATAAAGTGGTAGTTAAAGCATAAGTACACTTCAATGTAGAAAGTGAAAATAGACTTTGTTATAAAAAAGGGAAACATACTTTAGTGCAGCGTCTTGCAATTCTAAAGCGTCTGCTGATCCCATAGGATATAAGTTTAAAACACTTCTTTCTGTAATATCTGTGTTTAATCTAAAGGGTGGGGGGGGGAAAGATGTTAGTAGATTTATTAAATTTTTATTTTTAATAAAAAATCTATTGGTCATATTTGGTCATATTTAGTTTTAAAACAATAAATGTAAAAGTTATGTTTATTTTTAGAATGAAGTAATGAAAGATTGTGATAGAAATTTCAAACTGCATAATATTTCCCCCCAATTGCCAATATAAAAATTTCCATGTGCTATTGGTATTGAAATCTAACTTATTTGCAATATAATAGTAATTGCCAATAAAATCATAATTTTCATAGGTAACATATACTAAATTTTATTCTAGAACTTTATTAATTTAAAGAAGCAAGTAAAGTTGCTAAGAGTACTACATTATAGTATATCTACCAGCATTATTTGGTTTTAATAAGATCTCTCTGATATACACTAATATAATACCCCCATTTAAAAAATAAAAATTCATAAGCAATTGGATACTTTGAAATCATCTTACATATAGTTTCTGAATTTCTGCAATTTCAAGAAGTTTTTTTTTTTTTTTTCTTTTCCCCCAAGATCTGTAAAGCCAGGAATTTCTGTAGGTTATGTAAAAGTTATAAAGCCATCTTAAAGGGTAGGGATGAGTTCATATTATACATGCCTATGAAAATGCCCTCAAACTAACGATTAAAAGGTCTTGAGAAAAGAAACCAAAATAAAGGTAAAACAGGACATTGATATTCAATGAAATTTTCTGATGTATAAAAGGTAAACCTCTAAAATTTAATCCAATCAGTGGCTTAACTGAAAAACAAATAACAACAACAAAAAACCTGGATCGATACAAGATAAACACCCAATGTGTAGATAAACTTTTTTATTACTAATTTTTGGTCCCAAGCAGCTAGAAATAAATAACCTCTTGAAGTGCTCTCTCTTTATCAGAAGCAAAACCAGGGCTCTTTCTTTATTACTATTACACTGGCTCACAGAAATATTATGAAATTAGACTTGTCATATTATACTAATTATTTCAGGATAAGCAATAAAGATCTAAAAGAGCCAAAAAAATGGATTATTTTAGGGAGGAAATGAGATCCATATAAAGCTTTACAACATAATATAATTTTTAAATAGCCCTCCTTAAAGATGCAAATCAAATATCACTTGGAGTTCCTTTTTTTTGTGGCTGGCTGGTACAGGGGTCTGAACCCATGACCTTGGTGTTACAAGGCTGTGCTCTAGCCAACTGAGCTAACTGGCCGGCCCAGTCAAATATCACTTGGAAGGTTCCTCGGGGATGTGTTCTTCCACAATGCGGCATGCACCTCTCATCCCGACTCACTCGACATCCTTAGGTCTGAACCCATGACCTTGGTGTTACAAGGCTGTGCTCTAGCCAACTGAGCTAACTGGCCAGCCCAGTCAAATATCACTTGGAAGGTTCCTCGGGGATGTGTTCTTCCACAATGCGGCATGCACCTCTCATCCCAACTCACTCGACATCCTCAGCATCTCACTGCCTCAGATGTTTCAGAGCTGGAGAAGAGTTTAGAGATGCTCAGTTCAACCCACTTCTCAATAGAAGATGATCAAACGGAGGCCCAGGACAAGGAGTCACTTTCTCCAGATCCCTCATCTCTTACTACTGGCTTCTAGTACCATATTCCCATGCCACTGCTATTTCCACCAAACTTGATTTGGGTCTCATGTATTAATCAATCTAGACTTTGTAAGAAAAGTATTGGAAAGGTGATACAAAATCATAAAAGATAGAAAATATACAGATCGAGTCCACCCGGGGTCCTCTTTCTGTCACATCAGGTCTTAAAGGCTCTAGACTGGACTTACTCCCATCTCATCCACATGCTTGCCCTTGGGAACCTCATTCTTTTAGCCAGCTGTTACTGTAGCACCTTATGAAAATGATTTTCAAATCTAAGTCTCCAAGCCCCAGAACTAAACGTCTAGCAGCTCAATGGGCATTACTATAATGGCTCCTTGAATTCTATTCAGCATGTCTGACACAGAATCCAATATCTCCCTCCTCAAATTGCCACACCTCCGGGTTCCCTATCTCTGATAATGAGATACCACGGGCTCAGGTCTAAAACACCTTGGACTCTCCCTCCCATCCCTCTTACCACCCATTTTCAAATGATCACCAAAGAACAACAGTACCTACCACTGAGTATCTACAATATATAAAGGTATAAAGAAAAAGAATAACTTAGAAATACTCACAGAAAAACATCCATCTTAATATAGTTCCTTCCAGTTTTAGTTTTTTCTAAGTTTCTTACACAATCAGGACTTAATTCTATCTATGTAATTGGGATCAAAATTTATGCATTTTCATATACTTTTTAAAAGTTAACATTATATAATGAGCATTTTATAACATCACTGGAAACTTTAAAAAACATTTTATCGGCCAATCATATTCCATCTTATCAATGATCATAATATATGTAAAGTATTCCCAATTGTTAGATAATTTCCTTTTTTCCAAATCTTTGCTGTTAAAAATACCCATCCTCTACCCCCGCCCCCAAATCTTTGTTCATGTCTCTTTGTCTCTTAGGATAAACTCTTAGAATTCATTCAAAAGGTTTATATATTTTTTAGACTTTCGTTACATACTACTAAGATGACTTCTGGAATGGTTTTGCCAATTTATCTTCCCAGTAGCAGTTCATATATCATTTCCAATCCTTATAACCCTAAAAGGTAAGTACTTGTAACCCCATCTTATAGATGAGGAATGAGCAAGGGTGCAGAGAAGTCGTATAACCTACCCAAGTTAACTGATGATTGAGCTGGGGTCGGAACCAGTTCCCGCCTGATTCAAAGTCTGTTCTTTCCACCAGCCATGCTAATTCCTGACTCATTGTAATCAACACACGCACACATGCACAATCACATGCACACATGCATGCACGTACACACAAACATACAGGCTCTCTTGTCCTCTCTCACTAACCGCCCTGGTTTAGGATGTGGAATTCAGCTCTCTGAACATACCTTGATTAGGTGCCTGTTAAGCCAGGCCTTGTACCAAACGTTAAGGAAAATTAATAACATGAATAATCATGTTCAAAAACCGTCACTAGCTTTATATAAAATAAAATCTGAGATCTATCACACAGCATCCGAAGCTGTCCCCTGCATCACTTGCACTGCCTCTCTGGTGACTCTCAGTCCTGGCTGCACATTGGAAGACTGGCCCACCCCCAGCCCCATGGCTGATGCCTACTGTCTGTTTTGAAAAAGTTCCACAGGTGATACTGAAGCATGCCAGGGTGGAGAACCACTGCTCTGCATGAGATTTCCCAAGCGGGCCCCGTGCTTTCTGACCTCCATGCCTTTGCCTAAGCTTTTCGTTCAATCCAGAACTTGCTTTCTCCTTGAAACTGCCAGTCATTAAAGACCCAGGTTAAATATCCTGTGCTTCAGGAAGGCCAGCCCAGCCATCTCCACTTTACTTGGGTTAGGCACTCCCTCGAGTTTATCACTTTTTACGTCTACTTCAAGCACTTAAATCAATTACACTTATAAATAACTGCTCAAGGCAATCTCTAGCTACTGTAACTTAAGTTCTCAGAAGGCAAGAGCTGTGTCTCATTCATCTTTATATCCCCCAAAGTGCACACTGTAGCTCTTCCCATGCTCTAAGCACTCAATGTCTGCAGAACTGAAATGCTTTTCAAATCAATTGCAAAAGATGTTCAGTAATACTCAACTTGACCCACCACTATTCTTTCAGGGCCAGATGACATTGGTGGTGTATTTTCACTGGCTCTCTCGGATTCACTAACCACCATTTTCATAAATTCCCAGATCCCAGCTAAGGTTTCTGTGATGTGATTCCCATGTTCACCATATTATAATTCATATTTAAATATCCAAGATTCCCGAACAGTTTACCAGGAATAAGCTTTGGATCTATTTCTCTAGTGATCATGTAGTTATATACCTGATATTGTCTTACAGAAAAATATTTTGTTCATGGGAATTCCATATCCTTAGCTAAGAAATCAAAAAATATATCCACCGCATGTAGTGCCTATTACCGAAACTGGCCAATTCAAATTTTAAGAATTATCCTGTAACCCAAATTTTTAGAAACATAGTATTTAGTTAACATATATTTGGCACCACCAGAAATAAATATAGTAGTACTTAATACACCAATTCTTTCCTTTCCTTGTATGTGTATAAATCAGGGGTTTAAACTTTAAGCATTATAAAATATGCACTTTTACCATATTTCTGTTTTCTAAGAATTATACCAGAAATTTCCATATGAATTTCATGAGAGGTATATGAATTTCATGAGAGGTATATGGATTTCATAAGAAGTGAATAAATTTCATTAGGGTGAGAGAAAGGGGAACTTGATCTCAATCCCTCTAGAATTTTGACTCTTTTACTTTTGGATCTTGGAAAAACAGGCAATTAAAATGACTTTTCTTTGTTAGTGGTTAGACTGAGCCTAAATTGTGTATAGAAATATTTTCTAAATTGAGATAATGTACTCAATAAATTAGTACGCATTATTTATACATGAAACCTGAGCCCAGGAAAGACACACGTACCCATTGGGATCTTGGAGCAAATCTACGGCTTCTCTGAGCTGCTCAATCATCGCTATATCCACGTCCTGATCTTTGGATGAACTTATTCTGTAACATGAAATAAGCATGAGAATCAAAATGATCACTAAAACATGAATACCATCTAGGTTCTTGCTGTCTGGGGCAAGATTCCTTGAGTTCAAATGCCGGCCCTCTGTGACTTTTGGGCAAGATCAGCAATCTCTCTGTGCCTCAGTTTTGTCACCTATGAAATGGGGGACAGCAGAACTTATCTCATAGGATTGTTGTAAAGATGAGATGAGTTATGACCTATAAAGTATTTAGGATGGTGCCTGGAACGTGCTATTTAATAAATGTTAGCTATGACAGTTATTAGACTTGGGACCAGAGTATTAGGGTTATGGTTTTCTCAAATCTCAAATTGAAAGACTCTGGGTAAAGAAGGGGACCAGCACGACAGACCACTTTAGGCCAGTCGTTGGCCTCTTCAGGCAAACAGAAGGAAAGCAGACTCTCCAGTCTAGAAATTCTAGCTAATTCCCTGAATCACATTTCTACCCACAGCCTCAAATTAGATAAAACTCGAGGCCAACAAGGAGGTGTGACCTTGCACTGTATTGCCCAACACTGTGACAATAAGCATCGGACAGAGGAAAACTGACAATTTCTTATCAATATTGGTGGATAAGAAAATCAGCTTGCCCAAAGAAAAGCAAATCAAAATTCTATCACAACAGGGCTCCCCATCTGTCTGCATGAACAGTGAACTTCGCAGGGTTGGAGGCTCATCACCAGGCTCGGTACTCACACTCCCTCAGCCTGCCAGTGCGTGTCCTCTTCTATCCGTAACAGCTCTTCACAGTGTTCGGCCCTGCCCTGTGGACAGAACACACGGGCTTTCTGAGAACCACTGGCTAGTCAGCAGTCGAGTCAAAACCCACCCCAGCCCACGTTTATGGCAGCGTCACTCACAACAGCCAAAAAGCTGAAGAATGCCAAGTGTCCATCGATGAATGAACAGATAAACCAAATGAGGTACACACATACACAATGGAATATTATTCAGCCTTAAAAAGGAGGAAATTCTCACCCATGCTATACAGATGGATGAAATTCAAGGACATGATGCTATGTGAAATAAGCCAGTCACAAAAAGACAAATTCTGGATGATTCCACTCATGTGAGATACCGAGAGTGGTCAAATTCATTGAGACAGAATTTAGAATGGTGGCTGCCAGGGGCTGGTGGGAGAAGGAATGGGGAGTTGTTGTTTAATGGGTGCAGAGTTTCAGCTGTGCAAGATGAGAAGAGTTCTGGAGATTGGTAGCACAACAATGTGAATGTGCCCAACACTACTGAACTATATGCTTAAAAAGTGGCTAATGGCTAAGATGATAGATTTTACATGTATTTAACCACAATTAAAAATTTAAAAACGACCACAAACAACACAAAAACAACTTGGTGCAGGACTACAGTATCTTAACTTAGCATCAGAAATCTAAAGTGTGGCTGAAGTCCTAATTGCCCTCTGAGCACCCTCCTTGTGTTGACAGATCCTTCCCCTGGAGCTAGGGAGTCACATGTAAATGGGCATGCTGGTGTTTGTGAGAGGACGGGCATGTGTGTTGTTAGGACAAAAGAAAGTATAAAGGACTTAACAGAAAAATGCTGCAAACTGCATCTAATAGTTTTCATGTGTACAATACCCAGAATTCACTCAAATGTTCTCCCCAAGCCCCCATCCCAGTTTTTCCCAAAAAGACAGTGCAATGGGAGTGAATACTGGGAAAGGTGTCCTGCCGGGGTCTTTCACGTGCTTCTTTGCACTTTCATCTTTGACACAGAGAAAGGCTGCCTTAACTGAGCTGACAGCTAGAACGGAAGCCACCCCTGAATGGAGCTACATTTCCCTGGCAAGGAAGGAACAACAGACAACAGGACTGTTTTCTGTGTCAAGGTTCTGGCACATCACTAATTCCGCCAGGACCAGCCAATTCTCCATTAGGATGAGACTTTTCCTGAGGAGGTGGTTTGCTGCCCAATGCTGGCTTCTGGCTCAAAAAACACTCAAGACTTTTTCTATACTGATTAAACTCTTAGTGTATAATAATGTTAACATATAAATTACTGTGTCCCACTCCAAATGATAGCAAACCTCATGGGTGAAAATATACTACCAGAAATAACCAACATAACATGTTCTTATCTATTCCTGTTGGGTTTCAACTATAAGAGCCATGGGTATTTCGTCTATTTTCATTTTCAAAACAAAAAGTGGCCAGTAGTATAAAACATCTAGTTTTTTTTTTTTTTCAGCATGCAAAATAGGCTTACTGGGTTTCTTTTGCTAAGCTAGATGGCTATAGAATTGATCCTCACTAGTGGTGGTTTCCATATTTGCAAATTTTCCTACCCACTAAATTTTATTTGTAGCCCCCAAACCTGCACTCTTGGTACTTTTGAGGTCATTCGCACACATATGCAGAGTGGTGAAAGATTTGAGTTCCGGGATGTGCACGTCCCCAGCCAAAGTGGAATAAGCAGGGCTCTGCCTTCCTGCTTTAGCTGACGGACTGTAAGCAAGTGTCCTTCTCACAGTCTATTGAGTGCCACATTTTCACACTTTTGTGCTTTTTGTTGGTGATTTTGCTAAAGTGCTGGCTAATGTTCCTAAACCCAAGAAGACTGCAACGTGCCTTATGGACAAAATAAGTGGATTAGAAAGGCCTTCTTTAGGCATGGGTTAGTTCTGCTGGCTATCAGTTCAATCTTAATGAATCAACAATATATACTAAATGAGGTGTCTTTAGACAGAAACACATACAAAATAACGTTATGTGTTGACTGGTTTGACAAAAATGTTATGACCAGAGACTTACAGGAACCTACCCTGTATTTCACCTAGGAGCAAAAGCTCAGAATTGGATAAGTCAATAAGCATGGTGACTTTATACAACAGAATTACCATGAATAATGAAAATTGACTGTAGTTACCAAAGTACAAGATGCTAGTTCAGTAAAGGAAATAGGATCATGGAAAACAGAACAGTACGGTGATGGGCCATAATAATCATATACATTGTATATTGACAAAATAAAAATTTATAAAAATCAACGGTGATGGGCCATAATAATCATATACATTGTATATTGACAAAATAAAAATTTATAAAAAAAAAACAGAACAGTAGATGGCCAGGGTCCTGAGTGGTTCGGCATATTTGCTGCCATCAAGCACATACTCACAGGCTTTTACAGTGTTGGAAATCAAGCCTAATATGAGCATGATTTTCAATGTATGATTTTTCCTTGAACTTGCTGATTCAGGTTTTATTTTGTTATTAGCATTCTTTTCTTGACTTTCCAAAAGAAGTATCTTCCAGGAAGCATTTGACAAGTTGACTTCCATATTCCTATATGCTCCTCTAGCCTCTGCCCACAGGATCCTTTCTGTACAGCAGCCACTTCCACAAAGTCTTTTGCTTCCTGAAATCTCTGAATCTAGGGAAATCTGCTTTTTTGAAACAATATGCTTTATTTTACTAATCACTTTTTTTTCTTTCAGAACACATTCTTCAGGGTTTCCATCTTTACTTCAGATTCTCAACTTAAGATGACCTCTTGAAGAAAGATAAAACTCCAATTTTCCAAGTTTTTTTTGACAGAATTGTCCCACAGAGCTGATAAGACAGGGGTTACATCTGGGAGAGCCCTTTGAGAACCACCGATCTGAGAGTAATGTGATTAAATTTGTACTTTAGGAAAATGTCTGGTGGCAGGATATAAAGTGTGCATGTGTGTACGTGCGTGTGCATGGGTATGCACACATGCACGGGGGCGTGGTTTGGGGTGAGAAGTTGAGAGGGGGTGGGGGATGCCTGCAGTCATCAGAGTGAGAAATGAGGCTCAATCGAAACAATGTCAATGCGGATGAGGACAGAAGTGAGGCAATGGGTGTGAGAAATTTTGAAACAAGAATTGATGGATTAATGACAAATTAGATACAGAGAGCAAAGAAGGAATTCTGAGTTTTATCCTTCTGTACAACTTTGGTAATCATTTTAGATGGTTTTCTACAAACATATATCAGGTTCATTATTTTGTCTTGAGGACATAAAGATGTCCTGAGCACACTGGGATCTCATACAATGTAAAATTCAGCTGATTTCCTCCCTGTTTCCTTGAAGGTGATGCTCAGAGATGTTAGTTTGGGCTGGGTCCAGCCACCATGACACAATCTTCAGAAAGTAAGGATGAGCACTTAGAGAGCCCATTCTTGGCTTAAATAGAGGAACTCAGAGACTACCGTCTCTCATAAGCCACAGTGAAACTGAATTTTACCAAAACAGTAATCCTCATGATTCTTGTGTGCCACAACCTGAACCAAAAGCACCTAATTGTTTCATGAAGGGGACTCTTAACTACCTGCTGCACTAAAGGGCTAGTTTTTCTCTCGTCCTGTTGATGCTACTGTGATGAAGTTTTGCTTGACAACTTAGCGATTTCACCTGCCCTTTAAACACCTCAGGGAAAGTACAACAGTTCAAAAATAAGTGTCCTTGGCATGACCTCTCCAAAAATGGAAGACATTCATTTTCAAATTTTAAAAGTCTCCACTTTCTCTTTGCACTGTGGATATATTTTCACTACCAAGAAAAGCATTCACCTAGAACACACTGCAAAGAATGTGAAACTCCTTTTTAGCTTTTACTGAGCAGTGATAGTGATTCTAACAAGTGTGCTAACTTGCATGACACGCTGAGTAGTAGAAAGCTGAGCAATTTCTGAATACAAAAGAAAATTGTATATATAAGCTGATAAATGGAGAGGCACATATGGCAGGAACCAGCCCCTAACATCAGAAAATAGACACATGAGCTTTGAGAAGACATTCCGAAGGCTTCAGGGAGGCTGCAGCAAACCGGACATTGAAGGTGATGGATTGGTAACCTTGAAGTTAAATTCTAAGGTGCCAAACAGAAGAAAATGAGTGAAAAGATTAGTTGGTCCTCAAAACCTTGCCTTATATTTCATAAATTCCGAATGGAGAACATCTGCTCCATCAGTAAACTGGTTTCTTTCTTCTCCTGAGTTGTCGTTGACACCCAAAAGGGACGGCTCTGGTTGAAATTCCTGATGAAATTCCCCTATTAGGAAAATACAGAGAAAGGTAGGAAGCATGAGTTCATGAACAGAGGAGCAAAGCACAGCCAACCTTCAAATATGTTATCTAATTGTTTCAATCTTCTATCTTAATCTATTAAGAAGGTACATGAATGACCCAAGTTTTCTCTTCTCTGAAGGATGTGATTTAAAAAAGGAGAGAGAGAAGAAAAGTAAAAAATAAAGAAAAAGAAAAAGTCCCAAACTGAATCTAAAAAGTGAAGGCCTTTTTATGGCTTAGTTCCTTATGAAAGAAATAAAATTTCCTCTCACTTTTCTAAGGAATGGAGAAAAAGAAAGTATAAAAGAGGGCTCTGTGCCCTCAGTATTAGGTGACTAAATATTTCAAATTCAAAACTAACAAGTACTTATTGAGCAACTATTAAATGGCAGGTGTTATGCTAAATATTTTAGAGATTTAAAAAATAAGTTATATCGGACTCCTGTCCTTAAGCAGCAAATAATCTCAAGGAAGAAGGTGGGAGGGGGTGAGACAAGAGCTGCAAATCCTAGTGACAGAAGAAGTGACCACGACAAAGGCCACGCAGAGGCGAAAGCATGCTCAGGCAGAACACATCAACTAAAATGTGTTCCAGACAGTGCAGGACAGACAGAGGAACACCATGTAGGACTCTTCTGACTGATTCAAAGACTAAAAAGGACCAAATAGGGCCATACTTTTAGCACTCTGAGCCAGCAGGACAACCACGTCTAAAACAGAGGAGAAAAACCTCACTGGTAACAACTTATGGAATTCTTTTACTTAAAAAATTTGCCTGAAACACTACCTCCTATACTGCATGATGTTACCAAGTTTATCTGAATTAACAGAGGGGAAATTATATTTGTATATAGAATATACAGATGTATTTTGACAATGCATGATCCAATCATAACCTCAGGTAAACATAAATGCTAAACTTAAACACATAAATCTAAAAAGTGATAGCAAATACTAAAGTTTGAGTTGGTTTAGCTCTCCCATCTTTAATAAGAACCCATTCAAACTACTAGGGAGATAATCTGCATATTAACCTAGTAAGATACTAGTCATACCTCATGAATAGTCTCTGCCACAAATCAGTTAAACACTAAGTTTTAGTATTTTCTTTAAAAGTCATTGAGAACACAAGAGCAATCAAAATACTGCCATAATGTAACTGAATCAGGGCTTCTCACCACGATATGAAACACACATCTTAACTACATTTCCGGCCCTACTGTGGAGGCCATGGATGGAGGCTGGCTTATAGGTGAAGGGCCCTCCTTCTAGGCCCAGCCCATAAAAACCTCCATGAGCAAAACTCTATGCTCTTTCTCTTCTGGCTTAAAACAGATGAACGTGGAAACTCTGCAAGTCCTGTGTTTAAAGACACAAGAGTCACAGGATGAAAGGAGCTTGGGTCCTTTCATCAGTGCTTGGAGGACACTTGTTTGCCAATTAGTAACTCCTGCTTGAACTTAATTTAGACTGTGTTAAGCCACTGAGATTTGGGAATTTTATGTGTTACAGCAGCTAGAATCGTCCTAACTAATATATCTACCATATCAATATGCTCTTTCCAAGAATGAACTTCAAGAATTTTCCATAAATCTTAGAATGACACTAGCTCTACTACTGACTATAGTAAGCAGTACTGGCTGTGTGACCACTGACAAGTTACTTAAACTCTCTGAGGCTCCGTTTCCTCACCTATAAAATAGAGACGATTAGAGTATCCATCTCAGAGTTTTGAATTTTAAATGAGATCACCTTTCCAAATGAACACAGTGCCTGATGCATAGGGAACTGCTCAGTAAACACTATTATCACTGCCATAATTGTGAACATGTGATTTTAAACATAACATTGGAAACTGAAAACAAGCACTTTCTCTGTGCTTTTCCTTCTCAGACCTTTAACTGGGCTAAGGCGATGGCACGAGTCCTCCTTGATGATCTGTTCCTCTTCCATGATATTTGACATTGGTACATTGAGGCTAACAGTGTCTTCATCAGAAGGCTAAAAAGAGACAGTGAACTATTTCATTCAAGGGGGATGCATTATAGATAAAAGAGATCATTATGTAATAAAACAACATCCTGTGATTCTCACAAATATCATATCGAGTAAAAGACGCCACACAAAATTCCACTTCATATAAATTCAAAAATAGCACAACTGATCAATGCTGTTTGAAGTCAGGATTTTTGTTTCTCTTGGGGTGCGGGTGGGGCTTTCTGGGGTAATGATAAAGTTCTGTTTCTTGAACTGGGAGCTGGTTATATGGGAGTCTTTGCTTTGTGAAAATTCATTGTGCTAACATGTATGCACTTCTCCGTAGGTGTATTTTGAGCTGAAATCTTGCCAGGTAACTATCTTTTTCTAACCTAAGAGTCACAGTCAGGGCACTGAAAAGGACTTTGTAATACCGGATATAACAAAGGAATAATTGTAAATAAAATATCGTATTAGCCCTAAGTCTAATCAATCATTTTAACTGCAACAGTAGTCTGAGATATAATAAGAAAGCAAATTTACCAAAACTACATTAAGGTTTCATGTTGCTAGCCATTTAATTAGAGTGCACCTTAGATGCAACATGAAGCTTTGGTTTATTTCCAAATTTTAGGCTGAGGAAGCTGCATTAAATACTGCATATAAAAGCACTGAACAATTGCAGTAGTTAAAAGAAACATGTTCTATGTGATTTCCAGAATAAAGCTTTGATTTAGGAATGAGAGTTAGTTCTCTCTGAGGGTCTACTTTCCCATGCTAGCTGATGACGTTTATTCAGAAAGTCTATGGTTCTGTCACAGATGAAACATGGAACCTTGTTTATTTTCCTATGTCTCCATTTTAGTATTGCTATTTAGTCAAAAGCTTTCCAAATCACAGGGGTCAAGAACCACACAGAACACATTTCAGGTGATTGTGGCTTGCTCCTAATTTCTTAAGGTTATGACTTTCAGAATCTGTCATTGTTTACTTTTGGACACATGCTCAAATTGTTTAGAAATGGCACAAAACAAAACAGCGGGCATTTCATTCATTAAACAAATATTCATAGAGCCTCATATTTCTTGCTTGTTCATTTTGGGAAAAAAAAAATGGGTTTTTAATTTCTTTTTCTTTTCTTTTTTTCTTTTTTTTTTTTTTGTCCTTTTTGAGACCGGCCGCAGCCAGTGAGCACTGTGAGCACACCACTCATCCCTATATAGGACCTGAACCAGCGGCGGGAGCGCTGCCGCGCTTCCCAGCGCCGCACTCTCCCGAGTGCGCCACGGGCTCAGCCCAATTTCTTAGTGATAAATGCTAAATCAATCAGACAATGGCAAAAGCCAAAGAAAGGGAATGTGGTGTGATCCCTGAACCCCACCATGCTATGTAAGTGGGAGTGAGAGGGACTGACCATGGATGGTGTAGTGGATTGAATTATGTCCCCCCAAAACTCACTGAAGCTTGAACTGTGTCCTCCGAGTTTCATGTATTAGAAACTTAGCCCCCACTGTGACTGTTAAGAGGGTGGGAAATCCTATTATGGTAATTGAAAGGTGGAGCCTTAAAGAGGTGATTGGATTGTAGGACCCTGCAGTAGTGAATGGATTAAACATGGTGGTCAGGGGTGTAGCTGTGAGGGCTTTAAGAAGGAGAGTCTGTCTTTCTCTCCCTCTGCTCTCTCTGTTCCACCATTTTCACAATGTGATACCCTGCCATCACTGTCACCACCACCGAGACCGTCACCAACTGTGTACCCTGGACTTTGGACTCCCAGCCTCAGAAACTGTAAGCAATAAATTTCGTTTTCTTTATAAATCACCCAGTTTCAAGTATTTTGTTATAAGCAACAGAAACGGACTGATACACAAGGTAACATATTTGCCAAACAAAGTGAATACAGAAAGCTACATAGGATAATTCAGAACCCTTATTATTCTAAAAAATAAATTTCTTGGAGGTGTTCATAAGTAATGAGGCTATAATGTAAGACAAGAAAGGCCAAAGGGAAGATTTGTGTATTTTATTCTGTTGAATATAGTACTTTCTATAGTCCCTTTTTCTTCTACCCACGACCCTTAAAAATTTAGCAAAATTCCAAAGATATGCATCTAATTAAAAGGGAGAGAATAAATCCTTGGGCTCCTTTTAGAATGATATGAGCATCCTACTCATACTTAGTGAGAACAAAGGGAAAATGAAGTTCTTTGTATAATGTTTTATTAATGAGCTTAATTAGTCTTAGAAGAGAGATAAAGGATAAAGCAGAGTCTGTTTTAATTTAATAGAAAATAAGCTTAGGGTAAGTAATTTCTGAAATAATGGTCCACTTCAGGGGACTTTTAATAAAGCTGAAGGGGATGAATTAAAACACAACTTATGAAGCAATGTGTTCAGGACTTCCCTCGCCGGGGGAACCCCCCAAACTATGAATGTGCTTCATGGGGTCATTTTCTTTTATTAACACTGGCCTTCTTTTTCTGCTTGCTAACTTTTCTTCCTTTCAAAATGTTCTTTCTTAATTACAAAGATTTTTAAGGAATCCTAATTTTTTAAGTACCCTGTTTTGTAGAGTATTTTGTGGGAAATAAATTCAAATATTTTAGCTCCCAATGAAACCTCAAAGACCTGAGAAGAACTGGAAAAGGCTTTCTCCTGAAGACACACTAGGTGAAAATGTGAATTCCTTAGATGGTGTAGTTGACCTATTAATTACAACTTCAGAGAGTAGAATAATGTTTCAAAACTCAACAACTACAAAAACTCTACAACTTCCTTCAAAAGGAGAAGAGTACCTGATAGCATGCACGCTACCACACTTACCCCTTCTAGTTCCTTGAGTCAAGAAACCCCATTTAATGGTATATTAGTGTAAAATTTTTAGGAATCTAATAGACTACATGTGAGATAATAAAAAGTTATTTATAACCACTACAGAAAGCTCTAGTGTGTGAGGGCTCTCAGCTTACAAAAAACCAAACTTTTGCCCAATTATCTGAACAGAACACAATCTACAAGTTTTAAGAAAACAAATATTGTTACAGAAACTAAAGCTACTCATAAATGCATTTCCTGTGGGTAAAGTGCTAAAATGCCATGTACACTGACTCCTTCACATTTATGCATGCACTTATCAACTTTTTCCTAAATTACTCTGTCACTTAAAAGCAAGTATATTTATAAAAGTGCTTCACGGGTACTTACACACCACCTTTATAATACTTATTAAGCATCGAAGAATATTCTAGATAATGAGAGTGAATGAAAGAAGAAGATAGGCAGTCTACCCCTGAGGAATTTACAAAATATTAAAGATACAGCAAAAGAACAGCTAAAATTTACATAACATCAAGAGGATTTCAAGTTGCTTTTACAAACATTATCACATATTCTCATCCACATGTATCAATGCCCTTTACCAGAAAGAGTTCAATGAACACTGGCAGATATATCTAGAAAGACAGAAGGAAAAAACTCTGATCACTAACTTTACCTCGGTGGCAGACAATCGCTTATCTCCATTATCACTTCCAACTCCTGAATCAGAATCCTTCTTGCTGAGACCGATTTCATCAAGATTGAATTCATTTAGAAAAAATTAAAATTAGAAAGTTCACATTAGGATATATCAATTTATATTCTAATAGTGACTTTGCTCCACAAATTTTTATCATCATAAGGCAACAAATTAGTCCAGTATTAAAGAATACTAAAACATAGGCCTAATGAAAATCAGACACTTATACTGTCTAAATACAGTACAAGATTAATTCTTTGTGTTCAGGGTTTCATTAATTTATACTCTAACCAAGTGACCTGCTTGCTGTTAGACATCAAATTGTTTTTTTGAAAACAGTTAGCAATTTTCTTATTTTACTTATTCTTGCATATAAAAAAGAAATATACTACATAATTGCTTTTACCTCATGTTAGGAAGTATGGTTTCTTTCAATAATTTTGTAAACTTTTATCCAGTTATTAAATTTAATAGTATCTTTACAAAGATAAAATAATGGATACATATTTTAAGCATTATATGAAAGTACCATTAGGGTAGTCTGAAATTTTAAGTCAACTTGTTTAGCAAAAGGTGAAGGAAAAGATTTCTGCAGTGAAGACTTCTCAAAAAGAACCTGCATTTCTATGTGTGTTCAGTGTGGGAATTTTGTTTTCTGGAAGCTCAACGCCTGATTTATGCCACAAAAAGCCCAAGGACATATGAAAAGATTCTAACACTTCCATTCAAAACAGGAAGTGGCAAAAAACTATGCACACAGCATTTTTAAAAGACAATTAAGAAATAAAGGCAGTAGTTTTAACAATGTTCTGGAGGCAAATTAAAAATTAGTAACTGTTGAAAGTCATGACTGAGCTAGATACAGTTATTCTGACAAGTAAAAAATACCCATATTTATATCACAGTTCTTATTTATACAGACACACACATCTTCAGCAAGGATTGATTATTGATTAGGAGAGGGTAGATAAGATTTGAGAGATGCCATGATGATCTCAACAGCATTCATTTTCTCTCTCTTATTCCAACATTTTCTCAAACTCCAAGTTCTAAATTTGAATTGGCTGAGTGAAGCAAATAGATTTTTGAAGTTAGTTACCAGGAGGGCCTTGGCCTAAGCAAATTCTAAACGGGGGCTTTGAGTGACGGCGTCGACTCACCTGTCTTCCACGTGCTGGTGTAAATGTGGCCTCTCCATGGTGTGGAGGTAAAGAGAGTCAGTTGTCTTAATCTGGCATGCTTGTATGCTCAAATACTTAAATATGTGCACTTTTCCCTTTGTGCAAATCTATGGAAAAATTAACAACACATATTTTTTATCCAATGTTGAAGCAAAATGTAAATTCCAGATATCTGGCTCTATATATTTTAATTTTCACAATTTCATTTTAAGTAACACCCAAACAAAGCACACTAAATTTGACCTCTCCAAAATATATACAAATTAGGGGAATCATTTCTTCCAAATTCTACTTTGTCGTTAAAACGATGCTCTAGCAATTTCTTTTTTCTTTTTTTTTTTTTTGTGACCGGTAAGGGGATCGTAACCCTTGGCTTGGTGTCGCCCGCACCACGGTCAGCCAGTAAGCGCACCGGCCATCCCTATATAGGATCTGAACCCGCGGCCTCGGCACTCCCAGCGCCACACTCTCCCAAGTGAGCCATGGAGTCTTTTTTTTTTTTGTGACCGGTAAGGGGATCGTAACCCTTGGCTTGGTGTCACCCGCACCACGGTCAGCCAGTGAGCGCACCGGCCATCCCTATATAGGATCTGAACCCGCGGCCTCGGCACTCCCAGCGCCACACTCTCGCAAGTGAGCCATGGAGTTGGCCCGCAATTTCTAATTTTTCTTGAATTAAACTACAAATTTCTAACAGAATTGTATTTAAGTATTAGGGTAAGAAGTATAAAAATCAAATAACTGGCCTGGTAATATCCCAATTACAAAAGATGACAAAAGTATAATTATTTTCAAGCCCATAAGAAAGCAATTAAGAGATTAAAAATAATTGTAGATTTAAGAAGTTCTTAAATTATTTAGAAGGAAAATAAATTTTAAAATATTTACATGGTTAATCATCTGAAAGCATATGTACTTCATTTCGTTCTCACAGAGTTTAATATTTGAGCTTGAGCCCTGTCTCTAAATAATCAATAATCATATTTTGAGATATTTAAACTTTTCCAGCTAACGTTTATAAGGATTTTTTTGGGGGGGGGGAGGCAGCTGGCTGGTATGGGGATCTGAACCCCTGACCTTGGTGTCATCAGCAACAGGCTCTAACAAAGTGAACTAACCAGCCAGCTCTCCAGCTAGCATTTAAATAAGGAATATACTTCTTCTTTTGAAGCCAAATACTCCATGAGAAAGTTTCAATTGTATGTACAAATGATAAGTAATTAAATATATAATTGTGGAGTTGGAGTGATCAGAATAGTGAGTCAAATGCTGGTAAATGGATTTGATGCAGCAGAAGACAATTTGTTGTAGCCAGAATCACCCAAGGGTTTATGCTTTTAGACACTGTGACTGCTTATGATCATATCTCCTACAATATTAATTCAGCAGAGAATCAAAAACCCGGCTCTGTGGAGAGCTGGGTAAGCACTATTGATAGCATATCCCACAGGACAAGGGCTTCGCTACAAGACCCTCACCTGTGCTGGAGGCGACTGCAGAGGGTTATTCTCAAGCAGTAACACTTGCAGCTGCTTCATCTCTCTAAAACAAATCGGGATCACGAGCACTTTGTTGCAGGAAAAGTCAAACTTTACCAAGGGAAGGTCTACTAGTTCTAAAAGAACAGAAAAGAGAAAAAGAAACCTCAGAAAGCAACAAGATTAAATAGCTAAACATATGACAATTAATTTTCTGCTTATCAGAATAAATGTCACTTGGCACAATCAAAAGCAAGTTTTGCATTAGGAATATATGGTATGTATAGATAATATACATTATAAAGTATATTTTCTAAAGGAGGGAAAAATCTTTCATTAGGAGCCCAATAATTGTAAATTGTTGTTACTTCTGATAAGAGATGGAAACACTTGACAATTATGATATGTATTGTCTAAAAAACACCCCCCTTTTTTTTTCTCCAGCAAAAGAATCATGCAAGCCAAGCCATACAGGACATGTTTATGTTTTACCTTCAAACTGTTTTCAAGTAGCACTTGCTAGCACATGCATAATATGCTAATTACAGAATATTCTTATATATTCAATGTATCTGGGCTGGCATAATTCCAGAACTAGTTACAATAAATATGTTCATGTTTTTCTCAACTGCATTTTAAAAAATAAATGTTACCTAATTTAGAATTTTCCGATGGGCCCTGTAATTCTGGTTTGATGAAGCTTTATTCTAGTGCTTTTAAAAAGTCTTTTGTAGCTCCGCTAACAAGACAGAACATTATATTTAGCTTAAAATCTCCACCCAGCGGCACAGTAAACACTCAGTAATTTCAAGCATTCAAACCGACATTGGCAGCTGCTAGAAACGAGGTCAAATGTATTCCATACAGCAAAGAGAAGCTGAGCCATGCCAAGCATCTAGGGGGATGCTGGCAAGCCACTGAATCTCTGTGTGAGCTGTGGAGGGTGCATTTCAGAATAGGGCCTCAGCAGTGCCGTTATGGGACCTGTTAAGAGGTGAAATATGGTGCTTTAAAATACTAAAGGAGTTCCGAAGTGGAAGAGGAGCAAGAACTAGATAAACAAGAAGAACGGAGGCAGGGACCTGAGTAAGAATTGACACTGTTGTTTCCTGTCCCCTACCCTGCCAGGGGTTTTCACTTCACTCTCCTATGCTCCTTCAGATTCCATCAACACAGCCTCGCCTAGTAACCAGAGTCTCTTCTCAAAGTTCAGCATGTTCTGCGAGTGTAAGAGACTTTCCTTCTTTCACGCTTTCATGTATTATTTTGTCTTAAGGAGGCAGAAGAGCTTCTAGCTCTGCAGGTCCCAAACTCAGGTCCATGATAGGTGGACTATATTAAGAGAAACTCAGGAAAAGGATTTTTTTTAAAAACACAGACCCCTGGTCCTGAAGCCAGGGAATCTGTATTTCTTAAATTGCCCTAAGTAGTTCTATGCTCCAACCCAGCTGCCTCCCCCCTGGCAGGATGAGCAATTTGCCTCAGGCCACACCGGTCATCGCCTAGTCATGGTGGCTACATTGACAAAGGGGCTTTGAGCTGCAGGAGGTGGGAGAAGGATGAGGTAAACCTAGAGGACAGCGTGGAATCATGAAAGGGAAAGTAAGATCCTCTCTCACCTCACAGTTTGTTTCTAAAGCAGCTAGGAATCAAGGGGATTGTGGGACAAGGGGAATACCTCTCTGCTGTGACCCCAGCAATGTTCACCTATCCCCCAGATGGATGACTTACTCTCTAAAGGGAGGTTGGCGAATCAGTGGCAAAATTTAACCAGACTCGGGATCTTCAGCAATTCTTTGCCACTTAAAGTGAAAACTTTGAAGCAAGACTAGAGGTCTGAGTTCATAGCAGGAGGTAACTTACAGGTAAATAAAATAAGAAATGGTTTTAGAATGACTTTTTCCTTTTAGTTCCAGCTTGGACCACACTTGCCATCGTAGTTTAGGAAAACCATACCTAGACAGTTTCACAACAATAAAATGGGAGAGAAAATGACCACCCTGTAATGCCAGCCCAGAAAAGGTCAAAAGGAACACAGCAGGGAATGAAAGTAAGAAAAAGAAGAAATCCCACTTCTCTCCACTGCAAACAGGGGCAATGAATGGCTATTTTAATCCTCTGTTCATTCTAGTCCTAGAAAGAACAATATACAGTCTCCTCATTGCAGTCGTGGTAGTAAAACCACCACAGAACTGATATGGGTAATTAGGCCACGCACTTTTTTCCCTCCTCAAATTGAAAGCATATGAGGAGGAGTATCTAAAAAGGAAAAGCACATAAGTAACTATAGAAAGTCTTTAAATTCACTGCCTGAAAGCATTATCAATGCTCTTTTGTCAATAGAATTCTCCAGAATGAAGCAAAAAGAAGCTTGATATTCAAGATATTATTTTTAAAAATTTTTTTCCAGTAAACTTGAGTTTTAGCTTTGAGTGTATTCTAAAATATCAAAACTGAGAAAACATAATTATGGTTATTGTTATTTGTAATTAATATTACAATTTGTAACTGATATTTTTAGGGAAAGGAATGCTTTTAAGGTAAGAGAATAAGGAGTGGTAAGAGAAATAAAAACCCAGATTTTGCAGGTGCACTTTCCACACACTTCTAAATCATTACAGCCAACTGTAAAATGATTAAATTAATTTTTCCTTTTGGAAACGGGAATTCAATCATTTGTGATGCTTTCACAATGATTAACTTAAGTTTAACCATTAAATTTAAATAAAAGTTTTCTTTAATGCATGAAAGGTTATATGCATACAAACTTGCTACTTAATAAGAGTTTTCCCTTGTATTTGCTTAAACCAAAAAAAAAAATAGTTTCATACATTCAAAAAATGGGACAGAACAATGACAAAATGAAAAATCAATACTTTTATACCAAGTCATCCCAAGTAATAAAGTGATAAATCTTAGCTGAGATTTCTAATTCCACTCCTTTACAGTGCTACTCGGCATGAGAAAGGTGAAAGATGGCAGGCGGACACATGCACCTCCTGTCTGCAAAGCACTTTACATGTGATGGAGTTCTTTCCCTTTCATGAGCTCCACTTTCTCGCCTTGAATAATGAAGCACTTCAAGCCAAAGATCAACATGGAGGAACAGGATAATAAAAGTCAAGCAGCTCACAAACTGCTGCATTATGTCAAATTAACCAAATGCTGACTGTTTCCAAATATACGCTTTTGCTTTGAGGATACAATATATGTTTGAAATTGGTTAGGTCTAGGGTCCTTAAGCACAAACAACGGAAATCAATGTGATCTTTGAAAACCAGAGTACGTTTTGGATAAAACATTCCTGATCCAGGTCCAAACCCAAATATGAAATGCAGATCCACTACCACCTACAAGGCTGCTTTCAAGGTTTTCATGGTACCTGAACCCCCACAAACTGTACACGGCTGCCAGAGCAGGGCTGTCTGAGGGACTCAGCATTTATGCTGGGGGCAGGAGCTAAGTCTCAGTGCTGGCTCTGGAACCACCACCCGTGAGATGTGCCAAAACTACCAGGGACATTAGTCCAAGTTTCGCTTTAGCAGGGGAAGCACCCTCAGCAGAAGAACAGATTCTAGACACTACGGGTTCCCAACCAGGGCTCCCAGATCCCCAAGGCCAGAAATCCTGAGAGCCAGGATCTGTAGGACCAAGCATGTTCCCTAAACTGTTGGCTTCATGTTCTGGAACATCACAGCCATGCCAAAAAGTATTCCTGTTGCCCCCTGTTATGAGCTGGATCATGTCCCCCAAATTCATATTTTAGAGTCCAAACCCCGGTACCTCAGAATGTGACTGTCCTTGGGGAGAGGGTCTTGAAAAAGGTAACTACGTTAAAATGAGGTCATTTGTGTGGGCCCTAATCCACTGGTGAACTGGTAAGAAGGAAAGATTAGGACACAGACTCGCACAGGGAGAAGACGACCTGAAGACACACAGAGGAGGAGATGGCCATCTATACGCCAAGGGGAGAGGCTTCAGAAGGAACCAGCCCTGTCGGCGCTGTGATCTCAGGCTTCCAGCCTCCAAAATTGTGAGAAAGTAAATTTCTGTTATTAAAGGCACCCAGTCTGTGGTTCTTTGTTAGAGCAGCCCTAGCAGACTAATAACCCTCCCCCAACACCACACACACACACACACACACACACACACACACACACACACACACACACACCATTTTATTGCTATAGACTTTAATTAAAATTACACCTTGGACTTCACTTTTGTCATGTGTATGTAAAATTCAATTTATAATTAATATGAATAGGCATACACACATGACAAGATCTACCCTCTTCACAAAAGTAAACCAAAAAGATCATAAAAGTCTCTCATTTTCTTCATTTTCCCCTCATTTTTACCTTGTGGTAAAACTTTAAGGTAATTTCTTCTGACATTCAGTTCTCGTAGAGATTTCAATTGACCTATTTGCTGAGGCAACGCTGTGATCTCGTTGCAGCTCACATCCTGTATCAAAAGCAGAGAGAGAAATAATAAATGCCTTTTTCTGGGAAATCAAACATTTTATGTGAAATCTCCTTAAGGAACTTAAATATTTGAACAACCACACAAGTACACTTCTATACTGGTCTCTAGGTCTCCAGCAAGTAAGGCTCTGAACAGAGAAGCAAAAGAAAGTTCCAAATTCCAAACACCCTGTGAGGAGAGAAAAAGAAGGAAAAAAAGGACGCGGGGAACACTCGGTGGCTGCTTTGCCAGCCTCTGGCTTGCCACTATCACTTTTAATTTTCACAACAAACACATGAGGCCAACATTACTACACTAATATTTACCGATCAGAAAAATGAGGCTCAGAAAAGTTCAGCCAGTTGCCCAGAAGTGCCAGGGCTCACACTAGGAACTAGGAGAGTTCGCAGCCCACTGTTAAGCCACTATCCCACAGTGGTTAAGATTGCGATGTATCCTACTTTACCAAACTCCCACATTTACAGTGAAAAACTATGAATATCAGTGCCCTGCTTGGTTGCACTATTTATTTAAAATGGAGTTCTTACCACATGGCTGGAAACCTTGTAGCCATTCACCTTTCCACATATTTTATAAGCATAACTGTGGGGTATACGGGTTTTGTCTTTGCTTTGGAAGGCTAACACTCTATTAATCCTTGATTGGAAGCACCTCCTGACACATGCAAAATGAAGGCCATGACATTTACAGTTTAACACATCCTTAAGATCACCCCTAAACCAATCTTCCACTTGGTTCTAATAGCTGTGCCCTGCTCTCCCCCCGACCACCTCCCCAAGCTACTCCTTTAGTCTAGACCAGCTTCAACTCTCAGCTGGACACTGTGATGGGCTCCTGCTTGGTTTCCACACCTCAGTCTCCTCCTCAGATCCTCCCTTCATAGAGCTATGTGGTTCACCAGCTTAAACACTTGCAGGGGCTCCTCAGGAACTGGAGAATAAAGTCCAACCTTGGCAGCAAGTCCCAGCATCTCTGATGAGGTCTGTCGATTCCTTCAGCGCCATTTCTCTAAATGTCCTCCCTTGCACCCTACACTCAAGCCATGTGATTGTGACTTGCAGCTCTCAGTATGTGCCAGGCTGTTTCACAGTCCCTTAACCTGTTCAGGCTCTTTCCCTGCCTGATATGCCATCCCTGATACTATCCTCTTGTACCACCCACTCTTCTTTGAAAACTTAATTCAAGTCTCAACCTCCTCTTTGAAACCTTTCCTGGGGCTTCCCCCACCTTTCCCACTCTGATCCAACACCCAGGGAGACTGACCACTTTTTCTTTGTGGTCCTGTAGATGGTGTGTCACTGTAATTCATTTGCTCACATGTTTGCTTTCCCCTTTAAGCCTGTGTGCTCCTAGGTGGGAGGGACCCCGGCTTATCCACTCCACCCTCTTGGTGCCTAGCAGAGTACCAGGTATAAAGTGAGGGATCAATAAACGTTGGATGAAACTTCCAAAAGCCATCTATATTGGCACTCCATAATACTGTGGTTCCTTCTGCTTCATGGCTGGGACCCTAGGATGCTCCGACATACATACCTAAATACCGTGCAGGCCCCTCTTGGTATCATGGAACCAAAGATATATTTGGGCTATGAATGTGAGGTCAAGTCGCTAACTATTCCACTTCACTTTTGAACCTACAAAAATTTCCCCCTTTCACCTTAGAAGGCAACAAAGTATCATTTTAGAAATCTACTTCTTCATTCAGATGAGATGAACACACTGACAGATCTTCTGAAGCCCCCTGGGCTCTGTGTTGGACCAGAGCGATCCACAGGAAGTGAATCGCTGCCCTCTAACCTCACCTCCTCTAAAAATCCTCAGGTGACCTGCCCACCTGTCATGGTCAAGAGGGGGCTCAATGGATACCACTGGATGAAGAGCCACAACACCTCTCCTGATGAAAGGGAACAAAGCTGAGATCTATGCAGGCTGAGTGTACGCAGTGTCCTCACCATCGTGGCTTTTCTGTACTCGGCTGTCTGATGGCTGCCTGTGGGGCAAGGGGTGAAGAACACCAGGTGTCCAGTGGCAGCACCCCCAAGCTGCTGTTGCTACATCAACCCTGGCCCAGAAAAGTCACACACGATTTTAAGAAAAACATCCCCGGTGTTTAAAACAAAAACAAAACAAAAAAACCTTCCACAAGCATATCGGCAGAGACCGAAAAGTCTAAGGAACTAATTACAGAATTAGGAGGTGCAGAGATTTGTCCCATCATCTCAGCCCCTTGCTGAGTCACAAATCACTCTGACTTTCTGGATATATTTCCACATACGAGAAATGAACACTGAAATTCCATCTTTTCCCAATTACTGTGCATCCCGTCAGTCACAGAGGTCAACAAACAAATCCTCTCAGTGGAAGCTTTATCTTTCTTTGCCTTATCTAACTGTCGAATACCCAAGAGGCCCATTGCATCCTATTTTAAAAGAGCCCTCATGCAAATGGTACACAGGTAAGCCCTAGAAATACATGAAATCAAATCATTCTACTGGACTCATAATCATGCACAGTTGCTTTGTTGATGTTGTTGGTGGGTGGAGGTGGGGTTGTGGGGAAGAATTACTGGGAATTATTTTCCATCCGTAGACAGACATATGTTATTAGCATCTAAAATAAGTTTTTATAAGCATAATTATCAGCACAAGAAAGACGCTTTTGCAGATCATAGAAATCACAGATTTTCAATGTGAAACAATTTTCAGAAATTTCAAGGACATAATTTTTCAGAAAAATCTTTCTTCTTAAAAAATAAGGAAAGGGCCAGGTGGAAGCAAAAAGATAACCAATACATTTAGGCAGCATTTTCAAGTGTGGAATCTCCTGAGATGAAACTCAGCCTTATTCCATTTTTTATTGTGAAATGTTAACCTAGCTCTTTGCTGATCATCCCTGGGTTAGCCATGAAACCAAGGCATGCTGTTTCCCTAAATATAAGGTAATTTTTTTCCAACATATATTTCTAACATAGTGGTTTTACCAAAGAAAATCAACTCCCCCCAGCTATATTTAAGTACTTATTTACAAGCAGGGAAAACAGTTGCCCGATTTACTTAAAAAAAAAAAAAAAAAAGAAAGAAAGAAAGAAAGAAAGAAAGAAACTTTACATAATGATAAAAACAAGTTTGTCCTTCTGCGATTTACTTAAAAAAAAAAAAAAAAGAAAGAAAGAAAGAAAGAAAGAAACTTTACATAATGATAAAAACAAGTTTGTCCTTCTGACTTACAGGACAGAACATCTGTAGACAATTAGAAGCACAAAGTCCAATTGTCCATTCACATTTTGAAGGGTATATGGTGAAGGTCAAATTATTTTAAAAGTACTCTGTACTGTTGTCACTTACTTTCTGTCCTGATCAAATAATGGGGAAAAAATGCCCAGGCAGATCTAGCATCAAAGCAAGATAAAGACTTTTCACTATTATATAACCAATATTGTAGAAAATAGTGCAAAACTCTATTCCCCAGAAGTCAGTGAACCTTGACAAATTTTAAAGAGGTTATGAATTTCATCGTAACTCATTTTCATAAAGCCCCATGGGTAATTATGTCTTAATTAGCTGGGGGATGAGGAGGAAGAAAAAGGAGGTAATAGTCTAGGTGTCTGGGGATGATTCAGTTTTTAAAATATAAAAGCACACACATGATGATAGTCAACACTGCACCCCCCAAATATGTACAATCAATTATGCTCAATAAAAATTAAATAAAATATAAAAGCAATATTCCTAGAATGATCCTGTTCTCTAGAACATTTCTGTCCAATTTTGGGTAAGATAAGTTATGGATTTTTTGAGAGGAGAGTTATTTAAAGAAGATAAGATTTAGGAAAATAAATTTAAAAAATAAATAATACTAATGCCTCACATTTCTGCAATTAGTGAGAATTTATCAGGTTATATATTCCAGATTCAGTTACTTATTATAATAATCAAATAAATCCCTTCTGAATTTTCTATTAGCCCTTAGCTATGTCTTAAAGAATATTTATTCCAAGCTTCAGTGAAATCAAACTACCATATAATTAGTGTTATAATATTACAAATATACAGGTAGATCAAAAACAATCATCATGAGTATCTGTCATAAATATTTACTGATTCTATTTTTTTGATATAGAAATGAATCTAATTATAATAATATAAATACTCAAGCTTACATTCTTCATGGACCAACCAGTCGAACTTTGTCATTTAAATAAAAAACAAAATAGAGAATTCTGACTATGACTTAAAATATACTTACTTTTCCACTGCATTAATCGTCACATTTTTAGGTAACCAAAAGAAATGTTTGGAAACTAAGATTCTCATTATGATAAAAGAAGTCCCTAAAAGTGTTAAATGCATGCTGGAGGTTAGTACATTTTTGTTATAAAGTGCTAGGTGCTAACTTACCTTCAGAATGCAAAAACGACCAGGATTTAACATATCAGAATAAGTTCAGGAATTATTAAGCTAGATAATGCTCACTTTCAGAAAACAATATTGTAAAAAAGACTACTAGTTTGTTTTTTTTTTAAGGAGTGAGGTCTAATGAAAACCAACATAAATACTGTGTTGCGATGATCTTGGTTACTGAAGAGTTCCAGCGAGACAAGGCCACATGTGGAATTACAGGTGGTATTCTCACAAGTGATCTTTCTCTGACTCTCAGGTTTTCAAAAACTTGGTGTGGTGATACTATTGTGTAAGTCATATTTTTATGATAAATCTAGCTCTTTATTTAACTGACGGAGATACAACTATTCTGACAGGAAATGCAAGCTATTAACACTACGCTCCCCTGAAGCAATCATGCCCTTTTGTGGGAGGCCTTTTGTATGATTTGCTGTGTAACTTTAGGTCTTAACCTCTCTGAGCCTATATGAAAAGAGGTGAGGATTAAATAATTCTAATTTTCCTCCAACATCAGGAAAATCCATTTACTACATCAGAAATAATGAAAAGACTTTGGTTGAAACATAGATACTTAACTTAGCAATGTCAATTTTGATTCCATAGCAATAAAAAAAACCTCAATGCCTGTGGTCATAACTTTCAAAAAAAAAAAGAAAAATCAGTATATTTGTTTAAACTCGAAACTTTTCAAGCAACCTCTGGTATGATAAATCATCACCTCTCAACACTAGTGTTTCTTTCCAGTGTAAAACTCTACTCCACACCCCTCCGCATGGCACAAACACATGTCCTATACCGCTGCTCTTCAAAGGCAGGCAGAAATAGAAGCAACAGAAAGGGCACTGAGCAAGCTCTGGGATTCCAACTGTCCCACAGAAACCAGAGAGGTTAGGAGGCATCTCCAGAGACCACGGTGGACGAATGATTAGGGTGGACACATGAATTTACATTTCCACTATACCTACCTCAGAGATTGGAATGCTATGCATAAAAATAATGAAGAAGGGATTTTCCTCAGAAGATGCTCAGTACATCATGTGTTTACAATCAGTCCTTGAATTCAAACTCTCCACACAACCAAACATTTCATGAAAACAGAGTAAAAAATTGCATGTCTAGTCAAGGCCAGGAAATGCACCTTCCAACTAGTTATTACTTGAGCTAAGCCTCGTGAGCCTTCTGATTCTAAAAGCAGGTTTTTAAGTCAGTGATATTGTATTCTCTCACATGAAGGTAAGAGCTAGAAGACATGATTTTTACATGTGAGTTGGGGGAGGGCAGACTTGAGAAAAAACAAACGAGACAGACCATCTCTGGACCCTAGCATGTCACCATGCAAAGAGAACCAAGGAGAAAACTCTCAGATCTTTGGCAAATGCCTCATAAATGAAAGACTCTCAGTTCTAACTCAGTGTGTTTGTCTTCACAGCTGTCTGTTAGTTATAACATATGACATTTATTCAGCACCCCTTACCAAATATACCTTATCCTTCTGGCATGATCTTTTTCACAGTAAGAGAAACATGTTTCTATAAGTTAACAAGGTTTTAATGAGCAAAGTGAGGTTTAGTTAACCCAAGAGAAGTCTACAGACCCACGGCCTGACTGTTGGCTCCAGAGTAACAGAATTTTCTTAGAGACGGTGACCATTTCTGCCACACACTTTTTTGTAACATTCGCCAATTCACTTTCAGCTGTTTGTGGCCACCTCAACTTTAAGGGGAAAGTTGAATCAAAGAACTCCAAAGGAAAAAAATCACAGTCCATTTCCATGAGGACTAGAGGAGTCTAGAGGAGGAGACAGTGGCTGCACTATGGTGCAGACTTCAATCAGACAAAGCTAGTTTTTACCCCAGCTCCACCACTTCGTAGCCTGATGGCTTTGTGTAAGTAATTCCAAAACGGGAACCTGTCTGTAAAATGTAAACATGATACCTCCTTGTTGGATTATTTTCAAGCCTATATTAAATGATATACATCATGTTCCTAGCAGAATGCCTGATATACAGTAAGTGCTCAGTAAATGCTAGTGCTTTATCTCTTCCCCTTATAGAAGGCACACACAGACAGAGACAGTTACAAAGCAACATACATATACAGCTATAACTGTGAGGTGACAGAAGGTATGGAAGTCAATGTGTGGCCAAGGAAGTCAGAAAGTTCTAGATCATTCCCAGGAGAAATGACCCTGGAGGGGCCAGCTCCGTAGAGCTAAGATTCCAAAAATTCTCTTGCATCTACAATAATGTAGAAATACAACATGGTCACTCTTGCTGATTCAAGAAAAAGATGTTTCAGTGGTGCCTCTTAGAGGCTTCTTTGGAGGAGGAATATCTGCTTTTCAATATTCCTTATACAATCTCAAATGGCTGGACAAGCCAATGACCGAATGGAATGATTTTCTGTTTTAAGATTCTCAGATAATTGTGATATATTTTAAAATGTCAGAAATTATTTTCCAACTCTAACTCCTTTCAAAAATTAGGGAAGAGAACTGTTTTCTTTTAGAGGGCTACAGTGTTTTTCCTTCTGTTTTTTTAAGTGAATGCTGACTCTGGAATGTTTGTTCACACCTGCAGGAAAGGAGAGTGTACAACGCAATTTGGGATACTCTCAGTCTGATGTGACAAATTTTTAAAAATTTCTTCCCAAACAGTTAATAAAAAATGCTTAGATCCTAATAAACTTAGAGATTTTATCAGCACTGAAGCACTAGGTGGCTTCAGGTATTTTTTTTTTTTTTTTTTTTTGTGCCTTTTTCGTGACCGGTAAGGGGATCACAACCCTTGGTGTGGTGTCGCCCGCACCGCGCTCAGCCAGTGAGTGCACTGGCCAGTCCTATATAAGATCCGAACCCGAGGCGGGAGCGTCACTTCGCTCCCATCCCCGTACACTCCCGAGTGCGCCACAGGGCCGGCCCGGCTTCAGGTATTTTGAATGCCTGGGAAGTTCCCAAATATTTCAACAGATTGCTTATTATGTGACTGCAAAACAGAAGCCTCCCACTGTAATACTAGAATTACTTCAAGCTCCCCTGGGAAATTTTTTCCCCAATTGATAACTAAAAATATCTGACGTGGTTACCTATAGCAACACTACTATTTTAAGCAAAAAGATATGAAAGATAAATAAGAATGAATGGAAAATAATCTTTTTTTAGTCTGTGACCTTAAGCGAGACCAGTCCCTCCCTGTAGTTAAATAATGGTAACTCATTAAATTTTTACCAACTTCACAGATAAATGCTTTTTACAAAGATTGTGCTTGCTCATACACAGGGGGCAGTAAAGCAGAAAAAGCACAGGCTATAGAGTGGTCGTGTCCAGCGGGGTGGCCACAAGCCACGTGTGGCTGCTGAGCCCCAGCAATGTGGCTAGTCCCAGCTATGACGTGTTGTCAGTGTAAAATACACACTGGATTTCAAAGACTTAAGATAGAAAAAGAATGTAAAATATTTCATTAATGTGTTTTATACTGTATATGTGTTAAGTAACACTACTTTGGATATTTGGGGTTAAAAAAATATTAAAATTAATTGCACTTGCTTCTCTTTACTTTCTTAAATATGGCTACTAGTCCATTTAAAATCATATTTGCTGCTTACATTATATTTCCCCTGGACAGTGGTGGGTGAGGATGTCTCAGCTTAGGTTACAACTTAGCCACACCCGGGTGACCCTCCCATACGTTGCCCACTGTCTCTTTGACTTGGTTTCTTCATTGCAAGATGTCAAGAGCTTGGACTAGATGCCTTTTCAATCCCCTGTGGCTCTAATATTCTAGGACTTGAGGGTTCAATAGTTATTGCTGGTGGGAAAAAATGCATAAGGACCAGGTGATGACAGGGCAGTATCTAAGGTGCAGGCAGCCCTCGCTAGAGCTGGGCTCAGGACAGGGTACCAAAGAAAGCTTGGGGTGCCCCTTAAACCACCCAGCAGCTCGTGTGTCCTGGGGTTGAAACCAGCACTGTTCTACACGTGCCAGCCCTGCAGCTGACGAAGAGTATTTGAGCAAAGTCCTGCTCTAGTGTGGGGCTGGCTCCAGAGCTCAGCACACATACCACCTGCTAGCTGATGAGCTGGTCCAGATCTCTAGCAGCACAGCTGATGGACAGTACATGGTGTCACTTAAGCCCAGGGTTCAGTGGGACAGAAACACACATCAGCTGCCAAAAGGTTCCAGAGGACTGACCCCATCAGTGTGCTCCCCATCTGCATAGGAACCCAAGAGATAGGAAAAAAAAACTTTGTCATAATTGCCAAAACTTGAAAGCCATCAAGTAGTCCTTCAGTAGCGAAATGCATAAATAAACTGTGGTATATCCAGACAATGGAATATTACTCAGTGCTAAAAAGAAATGAGCTATCAAGCCATGAAACGACATGGTGGAATCTTAGATGCATATTACTAAGTGAAAGAAGCCAATCTGAAAAGGCTACATACATACATACATATCGTATGATTCCAACTATGTGACACTCTAGAAAAGTCAAAACTATGGAGACGGCAAATAGATCAGTGGTTGCCAGGGGTTAGGGTGGAGGGAGGGATGAATAGGCAGAGAACGGAGGATTTTTAGGGCACTGAAAATACTCTGTATAATAATATAATGGTGAATATATGTCATTATACATTTGTCCAAACCCATGGAATGGACAACACCAAGAATGAACCCTAAAGTAAACTATGGACTCTGGGTAATAATGGAGTGTCAACGTGGGTTCATCAATTGTAACTGTGGTGCGGGATGTTGACAATGGGGGAGGCTGTGCATGTGTGAGGACAAGAGGTCCATGGCAAATCTCTGTACTGTCCTCTCAATTTTGCTGTAAATCTAAAACTGCTCTAAAAAATAAAGTCTATTTTTTAAAAAAATTTTATTTGTATTGTATTTGCAAGACCTAATCCAAATTTTAGCAACCATGAATTCTGTGGCTTATCAGACTCCTAAAGGAAACATTAAAAAAAAAAGCAGCATATGACTATCAGTTTCATCCAAAACATTATTCTATACTTTTTATTTCATGGAGCCAGTTAAAATGGCACCTTCTGAATTACTTGGACTGCAAGATAGTGTCCCCACTCCAGCCCCACCCAGGCACAGCACCTGAAGGGCTCCACAGCCTGCCCCACCCATCTTTCTAGGTCCACTTTCCAGCATTCAGTAACAACAGTCAGCAAGCACTACTGGGTGCCTATCACATGTCAGGCATCCAGGATTCAACAGCAAGTTAGATGAAGTTCCTGTCCTCAAGCAGCTTTCAGGGTGTGGGGGGAGCCGGCACACAGAAAGCCAAGTAAGAAAACAACTGTGATTCTATGAAAATTCAGGGATAAGTACAGGCTGCTTGGCTTAGGAGCATCTAACTCAGGTTTGGAGGCGCTGGGAAGGCTTTTTAATGGAAGTGACATCTAACTTGGTTAAGAACTGACCAAGAAAGGAGGGGAAGGAAGAAGCAGCCCATGTAGAAAGAGTGACATGTGCACAAGCACAGAAGGGAGAATGACAAGGTGCATTCCCTGAAGGCTGCAACTTAGAGGGTGGAGGGGCCGGCGGCAAGAAATGAACCTGAGAGGTGAGCAGGAGCCACACTACGGAGAGCCTCTACTGGCCTGTGAAGGAGCTGATGGTGGCCTAAAGCTAAGGCAGAGGGTGTGAGGACGGAAGAGCTGGCCCCATTCTCCCCAGACTCCAGCAGGACCACGCTGCTTCCCACTCCCCAAGCATGCCACGTGCTAGCAGGGCCATCTTGCCTTTGGACAAGCTGTCCCTCTGGCCTTGAATGCTCTCCCCATCCCCGCCTTCTTCTTTCCATCTAGGAAACACCACACAGACTTATCTAAGGGGCCTCTCAGAGGTCTCTTCTTTTGCAAACCTTTCTCAATCCCAAGACTGAATTGGTCTTTCCCTACCTCATGTGCATAGTGCTTATAACAGAAACTTTGTAGGGGGGAGAGACAGGGAGTGCCTACATTACTATCTGTCTTCTTCCAGAATTGCCCCTGTAGTGGCAGCATGTAGAGGCAATGTGACCATTTGTCTTGGGAACAGCTAACTGGGTCAAGGGAGGACATCAGACCCAGATCTTGCCTGTCGGGAACCAGGGCCAACAGATGCTAACAGATCTCTGTTCAGTGCTTTAGCTGGGAGGACATTTAAACTTGGCATCTGTGGGCTAGGCAACCTCTGCTACCGAATGGAGAAGCAGAGAAAGCTGAGTAGGAAGACAAACTGCTGCATGGTCCCAGGCAACTGTCCAGTGTCTCGTTCTCATCACTCACAGTCCATGACCAAATGTCCTGACACTGAGTGATCCAACAGACAGACCCCTGCATCCTTAAAACGAGCCCTGTCTTTTGGTGTGAGCTAGTTGGAATGGGTTTCAGACAGTGCTATCACTGTCTGAAAAAGATACTTTTTATAGCTCTAATGCCTTTACGTAACAATTACTCATTTCTATACTAGAGTCAGAGTGAAGACATATGTGACATAGGTGCTGCCATTTCCCGCTGCAGACAGGACTAGGTGATCACAGCACTCCCTATCTGGGCCTCACAGGCTATCACCATGCTGCTCCAGGTGGCCCCAAAGGAGTCAGCACACAAGACAAAACTTACCAGCCGTCAACGGTTTAGGCTGGAGGCTACTCGAGGGCAGGTGCTATGTCCTTCACACTCTTCTAATCACACAGACGCTGTGCATGACACAAGGTCAGAGTGGAATAAAAGCTTGCTTGGAGAATATGCTATGACTATTATGTTTTAGCCTGATTGCTCACTCCTGCCTCTTCATTCACCCCTCTTAGCTCAGCAGAAGCCTAGAAAGGATTCATTCTTCCCCATTTTAAAACCATGGTGAATAATTAAATTAGAAGTGAAAGAGCTGAACTAGAACAGTGTATCTTGGCCTCAGGCACACACGTGTAACCTGTCTCTGTAACTTGTTCTTTTTTATCCCTGGGGATATGGTCACATTCTAAAGTTACATCGATTTGGAACAATGATTTTTTAAAATTTTTACAGAATCAGAGCATTCTGCTCTTTTGATTTTCTGATTTATTTCTATACCTTTTTAAAGTGTGGCCTACTAACTTATTGATAGATTACTTTGCCATAATATTTTAGCCATAATTTTTCATAAATTTATAGTTAATCTGAAAAAATTATCTAACTATAATATGATAACCTGTAAATTTCAGGAATTGTCAATCCTGTAAACTCCAAGAACTGTAAGCTATAGGAAACCTGTAAATTTCAGGAACTGTGCCTGTCACAGCAAAGCCGAAGTCCTCTCCTCACTTAATGCCTTTATCATATACTTCCCTTAAACAACTTAGGCTCCTTCTCGTCCAACTGCAGCGAAAAGTCTTCCTGGATACCTTGATAGGCCACCATCAGTCAACAAACAAAAAAGAGCATCTTAAAAACAGTAACATACCAACTCCATTAACTGTTTGAGCTGACCCATCTCTTCCGGCAGTGATCCAAGTTTGTTGTTACTTGCGATTAAGACTTTGAGAGGCAGACCACACAGGCAGGCGGGCAGGGAGGACAGCTGATTTCGACTGCAAAGACAATACAACAAGAACACACGTAAACAGAAAGCCCACTTCATCCTGCCGGTGAACACGTTTTCAACAAGGAAAGAAAAAAGAATGACCTTAGAAGACATTTTACAAATACAAAGACTCCAATACATTTCCTGTCTCTGTAATAACTCAAGTTACAAGTGTGTAAGGCAACAAAATATACTTTTAAAAAGGAAAGGCCTGGGCAGTTCTGAGGGAGACAACTTTTCCCAACACAAGAATGTCATCCAGCTCTCTGCAGAGGCTGAGCCCTTGGCCAGCCAGGAGACAGATGAACAGCACAGCCTGCACAACCAACAGCAATGGGACCCTGGTGCCAACAGTTCTCTCCTAACAGTGTGTGCAGGAGACTCAACCAGGACGAAAGCATCGTTCTGTCCATTTGAGTGGTGACAAGGAAGATAATTTTGCTGCAACTCACAAAAACCGCTGGGCCAATTTCCAATGTTTTGGCTCAACTTCCTTTTGTTAAAACAAGAGGAGATACAGTTTTAGTCTGTTTTGGTATCTGGAAGAGACCTAATTGAAAGAAAAAAGTAAAGTTGCTTTCTGGCAAAGTAAAACTGGAGCCCAGAAGGGGATTGGTTCAATAGAGTAGCCAAAAAAGTCTGAGTTGAGGTCTCACTTCTGCTGAAGAGATCCTCTACCCAGAGGTCTTTGAACTTTCTATCATTAATGCTCAGTTTTCTGAAAGATGGAAATATAGGGGATAAATGAAATCTATGAATCATCCATATTTTTACGCTAGCCATTTATTTCAACCTCTCCCCCAACAAGAAGCCCTTTTTTTTGCTCCCAAGTGAGGAGACAGATGGTTTTCCATTTCCCTGACTTTCTTTCCCTGCCGTTCTACTGATGAAGCCAACAGCCAAACAGTGAAAAATCTAAAATTCTGTATTTCATTTTATTGCAACTATTAAAACTTCTGTGTGTATGTGCACACATTCATACAGTTATAGAGGATGTGTCCTGTGTGCGTGCACTTACAGCACACATATATCTGTATAAGCAAGGCGGGGAAACAGACAGACTAGAAACACACCAAAATATAATCAGTGGTCATTTGGGGGTATACGTACAATAACTGGTTTTGGTTTTCTTTACTATACTTTGCTGTACTTTCCAAAATTCCTACAAGACAGACAGACTGGAAACACACCAAAATATAATCAGTGGTCATTTGGGGGTATAGGTACAATAACTGGTTTTGGTTTTCTTTACTATACTTTGCTGTACTTTCCAAAATTCCTACAAGTGCTTTTACAATCAGGAAAGAAAGTCATGATGAAAAGATAAACTTGATCTGGATGCTCATTACATGGGTGTTTCTATTTGTGAAAATCCACCGAGTGCACTTTCTGTATGCACGTTATATTTCAGTTAAAAGTTTTACAAAAACCTTTAAAAGTTAGCCAAAAGGCATCTTGAACTGATGCACACCGAAAAAGCAGGAGCTGCTCTGTGGAAAGAACCTTTCCCCTCTGGGCACTCTCCTGTCAACGCCCTCACAGCTCTCCTACGCCAGGCTCCCAGTGCCCAGGTAACTAGGTTGTAGTGAGAAAAGATACAGCCATGTCTCATCTCCACTGCCCAGATCTGCAGAGAAAGCTATTTTCAGAAAGGGGCAGAAGGAGAAGAGCTCTCTCTAAGGAGGTCCAGCAGATGCAGGGAGGAGGCTGAGAGTCCGTCTGGGGATTCCTGACACTGGACCAGTTGGCTATTCAATTCCCTGGTTCAAGGATGGAGAGGACAAGGGTAATGGGCTGGCACTGGCACTCTCTCCTGGTCTCTGGGGACAGAGAAGGGGGAACTAGGGCTACCAGCCTGTCTTTCTGTCCTCCCTCATCCCTCCTGCTGCCCTCTCTCCCCCACAGGCCCAGTGGGGCTCTGTTGGCTGGATGAGGGGTCTTCCTGGTTGTATTAGTCTGTTTCTGTTGCTTATAACAAAATACATGGACCTGGGTAATTTATAAAGAAAACAAAATTTATCGCTTACACTTTCTTTTTTTTTTTTTGTCTTTTTGTCTTTTTTCCGTGTCCGGCAACGGATCGCAACCCTCAGTGTTGCCCCCGTACCGGACTGGGGACCGGCAACGGGATTGCAAGCCTCGGTGTTGCTCCCGCGCCTCGCTCAGCCAGTGAGCGGGAGCCGGTCTGCATGTGGGATCCGAACCCTCGGACAGGAGCGCCGCCGCGCTTCCCAAGCGGCGCACCGGGCCAGCCCTATCGCTTACACTTTCTGAGGCTGGGAAGTCCAAAGTCCATCTGGTGGTGGTGATGACAGTGACCCAGGGGTCTCACATTGCAAGGCGGCAGAGCAGAGAGAGCACAGAGAGACTGTCCTCTCTCTTAAAGCCCTGAGAACCACTCCCTTGACGACCATTCTTAATCCATTCACTATGTCATGATCCTACAATCTAATCACTTCTTCAAGGCTCCACCTTTCAATTACCATAATAGGATTTTCCACCCTCTTAACAGTCACAGTGAGGACCAAGTTTCTAATACATAAAACTTGGGGGACACAATTCAAGCTTCAGTGAGTTTGGGGGGAACATAATTCAACCCATTACATTGGTTCTACCCCAACAGGGCTTTCTTCAAGCTCCAAAAAAGTCTCCTTAGACTCTACCTCCAGAAAAGAGAATTCAGTTTCTTAAAATGTGGCAAGTAAATAATTTGAAATATAATTTGTGGTTATAAAATATTTATTCATGTGCAACTTCATTAAACAAGGATTGGTAAATAATGTTGATAAGGGGCCGGACCCATGGCTCACTCGGGAGAGTGCAGCGCTGGTAGCGCCGAGGCCGCGGGTTTGGATCCTATATAGGGATGGCCGGTGCGCTCACTGGCTGAGCGTGGTGCGGACCACACCATGCCAAGGGTTGTGATACCCTTACTGGTCAAAAAATAATAATAATAATAATAATGTTGATAAGGCAATTCCATTATTTTGGAGCCATATTTAAACTTCCTTTTGAAGGAAAGACAATGGGAACAAAGATTAGTGTTTTCAGAAATTTCTATACTCCCATTTTTCGCAGAACTAACCATTACATGTTGAGATCTTTCCTACATTTCTTTGCTTGAAAACTGAGAATTAAATTCTTCCCAGTCTCACTGCTTTGATGCCGGCATCTAACTAGATAAGCAGATAAGGAATTGGGAGAGTTGTTTATCACAGCATTTTAAGCAATGCATAGAAGGCTCTGCTTATTCAGACACATGAATGTTTGAAATTATGTGGGTTTATTCTCACTGGAATTCTTCTAGGGTGTGTATTAACTTAAAATAAAATAAAATAAAATTTAAGCTTGTGAAAGCAGTCATGGTCTCTTTGATGGGAATGAATTTTTTTTTACATTAAAAGCTGCTGATGGAATAACCTATCTCCTATTTAAGTCCTGTCCATTCCTCATTCACACTGTAGTTAATCACTGGTAGACATGAAAATCCACGATACCAAGAATTAGTCACAATACAGCATGCCGTAGACCTGGGGCACATTCTCTCTACTTCATCCAGCTGTTCCATCAGCCTCTATTTCATGTATTTTATCACAGGATGTTCCTGTATTACTTGTCATTTCCCCAATAGAAAAAGGAAATACACATGCACACAGAAACCCATTAGCTCTCCAGAAAATATTTATGAAAGAAAAGAGAAACTGCATTCCCTTTAATCCTCTACCCACTAAAGACCACACCAGCAGCCTCAGCTTTTTGAAACCAGTCATCTGGCAGCAATTTTTCTTAAGCAAATAAGTGCCTCGGGCTGCAATCCACTTCCTAGCCCAACTTGTCTCCTGCAGGCCTCTGTGCTGTTAACAGGCCCTTGTTCAAAGAAAGAATGTTTAAAAATAAGGCCATACAATACCTGATGAGGTAATGGCCAACATTTATTTTCCAATCTAGCTTATGAGCCACAACTAAAAGCAGAATTTTGTTTATTATTTATTTTTGCTTACCCATTACAAAAAAAAGTAAATTTCAGGGGGAAAAGAGCTGCCCATTTAGAAGTAGAGATTACAGATTCAGTCATGGTGGCCTGAGCCTTCTCGCTTTCACCAGAGCCGAGCCTGCCACTGTTTCTGGCCACTGTCCCGGGTTACCGTTCCTGCCCAGTCTGGTTAGAGGATGGGGTGGGAGGGTGTGAGAAGAGAGGGAAGGCAGTGAGTGGGCTTGTACTAGATCTGCATTTATTGCTAATGCTTCATCATCCATCTTTTTCAGCTGAATGACTCCTGGATAGATTTATTTGTCTATTTCTTCATTTCAAGATGAAATAAGGCAGCTCAACATAATCTAAACATTTCTGGGAGCCTAAATTTATAGGATAAATTTATCTTGGCTAGTGGTTTATCAAAAGGTTATTTTCCTTAAAATATGATTACAAAGACATGTTATATTCTCAAGTGTGATTTTATCATCAGGGCAAAATACACATTTTTAAAATTCTCCTGGAATATACCTCTATGTTTAGTGACATTGGATAACAGAACACGGAACTCATGTGGAAAATAATTTATAGAAAAATTTCTATAACAGAGTCACATACTTAATTGGCTCCTTGGTGTGGTAGAAAGGTTACCAATTGCAGAATCAGAAGACCTGGGTTCAAATTCCATCTTGGCCACAAATCATCCTTATGACTTTAGGTAAGTCATTTAATAGCTCTTGTTTTCTGGGCTATAGAACATAGATAATAAGACCTTCCCAACATGAGATTATGGATGTGAAAGTGTTCAGCCCAACACTAAATCCATATGTAAAGATCAAACCATACCCAACCACTAATGAGGCAAAGCAATAGGCAGGTGACCAAAAAGAGCGTGTGTGCTTAGCCGGATTTCATATACTAATTTTATTAATTGTATTTCCTAATTGCTAAAATTTCAGCCACTTTTAAAATGTGATTTAATGATTCACTTGTTGAAAACATATACCAATTAAAAATAAAGATGATCGCTCAGAGACATGATGAGGAAAACCAGACTGGGCTATAATATTTCAGGCCAAAACAAAGTTATCGCTTTTCTAATCTGAATAAACAAAACTAGAACATACAATCAAATGATTGGCCTTTTCTCTCCCTTCTTCTCTCATTCCAGGATCCTACCATTTCCCTGGAAAAAAATAAATACCCAGGGATCACCATCTCTATTTACTACTTGGTTTTCAAATAATCAACAGAAATAATGATGTGAAATCACTAACCAGCACAAAACGATTAAGACAATGCCACAGGCCTGAGTCTACAGGGTCACAGAGAAAGCTGGGCAGGTTTCATGGCGTGGACACCTCAGGCTCAGCAAGGGAAGGGAACTAACAAGTATGCAGTAGTTACTGTTACTGTTTGATTGAATATTATTATCTCGGCTTGACTCTTGACCTACAGTAAAAGCAGTTATTTTATTTTAGCCAAGTAAGTTTCTGAAGGGAAGGGAACTAACAAGTATGCAGTAGTTACTGTTACTGTTTGCTTGAATATTATTGTCTCGGCTTGACTCTTGACCTACAGTAAAAGCAGTTATTTTATTTTAGCCAAGTAAGTTTCTTTTTTCACAGAATACCTCACCTAATTCTGTTTGCAAGTTTTTTTGTTGCATACCCTGTTTGCCTTTCATTAAAGGCAGAGTAACTTTTTTCTGCTTTGTATATGACACCTGACTGTTGTCTTCATACACACACAACAGTGAACAACATCCATAGAGAACCATTTCCTTTTTCTTGCTTGTTCCATTCTGAAAAATCCACAATGGCAAATGTATCATCCTGGTTTCCCCAAATGACTGAGTCCTCCCGCTCATCGCCAGTCCTCCCCCTTCATTCCCACCATCATTATACGTCTAGAACAATCACCAATAGCAACAAAAGCCTTGAAGTCAGCTGGTGGTATTTGGTCAACTTTAATTTTATGTTATAAAGCTAAAATCAAATATAGACCATGTTTATGCTCAATTGTACAACTAAAGAAATAATATTTTACATGAATTGTTTTAAGACAGAAATTTGAGATTAAGTCTATACATGCATCAAGTCTGGGAGCCCAAGTTTAAATCTAACTTTCAAAGCAATTATGCTAACTACAACTTGAGTGTGAGAATCATTTGAAAACTTAAAATGTTGTAAAACTAGAAACACAGAATCATTATTTCAACAGAATCTTGAACCAGCTCTTGAAAGCTATACCAATCAATTTTATATTCCACATTCGTGAAAGCCATGTTTTGGGAAGGTAAAGGATTAACTTTAGAAAAGAGAACTGGAAGAAAAGCAAGAAGCAAAAAATGAGCATCTAAAGCAACTCAGAATTCATGTAAATGTCTGCAACAGCCATCTCACTGTGCATTTCTGCTGGCATACCTGCACCATATTTGGGCTCCTGCAACTGAACTGGTTTCCCACAATAACAGCCTATCAGTCTCCTCTTGAGTATAAACAAACCATTGCTTAAAATATTCTATTTTTTTACTCCCCTAACGGTCAGCAACCACTGCTACCAATGTCTACAGTTAGATTTCAAAGGGCAACTATTGATAACTAGCTCTGTTCAGTTATTTTCTCTCCTTTGTTCTGAGGGTTATTCAATTCCAAAAGGACAAGACCTATATTGTACACTAAAAACTAAATTTTCTTCATTTTAAAATGAAACTTAATGCTCAAAATCAAGGGAGACTTGGATATTCAAAGAGAAGTCAAAATCCAATACCAGCAAGAATATTGATTGACTAAACACCTTCAGAGGCAACAACCTAGGTTTGGGGTTTTTAAGTATATTAAGACTATAGTGGTCTGAACCCTATGTCCTGAAAAATACACTGTGTAGACACTGCTGCTGGCGCATAGGAAAACCACCATTAACTGGCTAGGAAAGATGTATGGGTACTGGAGTTAATTGTCCCACTTTTTGGAGCTATGTTCCAGGTAGAATGGACTCTACCAAGAAGGTACCCCTACATTACTTCTTTATGCCACCCCACCAAAGCCAAGAAAAAACTTTTTTTTACTTTAACATTTTTTCCCCACACGAAAAAATAAAGAGATATTAATACAGACTTAAATGAGCACAGACTACTGAGATCAATTTTTACCCAGGCACACTGAGTTAATTAAAAATATTCACAATACAAATTAAGATGCCTGAATATTACTGTTTCTCATTTGAAGATGTGTGCCTCTCCATCTATTTCTAGGAATCTTTGTGTAATACAGATTGACATGCATGATTATTAGTCTATGTACACCCTCTTTTTCCTACTCATCCTTCCAAGGAAATGAGTCTTCAGAGAGTTTCTATTGTGTAACTTGACAGTCACTAATAACTGATTCTTCTTAGCTGCTCTAACATTTTTACACACCAGTAGCATAACCTCTACCAACGATACTATAAAATCCACTTATTTTACTCAAATACTATATCTTTCACCACCACTTTTCTTAACCTGTATTGCAATTTGTATGATGATATAGCATGCCACAAAACTTAATTCAACAATTCAAGAAACATTTCTTGGGTAGTAATTACATCTAAGTTATGATATATGTGTTGGCACTTGGACAAATACCATTTTATTTATATTCACAACAATCCTGTGTGCCTTAGGCTTTGGATCAGTCTGGGGTCTTCCCTCTACACAACACAGCCTCTCCTCATGTACTCTGGAATAAAACATGAAGGTAAGCCAGGAAAACAGGAGGAGGAGAGCACAGAATTCTGAGCAGGAGGCAAAAGAGATGCTCGACTAGCAGTTAATGATTGATTTATGTAAAAAGGGGTGAAAGAAAGTGGTCAAAGATAATTTCTGAGATTTCAAGCTGGGGTGCTGGAGAAAAACAGTAGGAGCATAAACTGGAACAAAGGTCCAAGATATGCTAAGTAGGAAATGAAGAAAACAGGCTTAGTTTAGCACGTGCTGAACTCTGGGGAATCAATGGAACATCTAAGAGGAATAGAATGTTCTGCAATTGGAGAAATGAGGACCAGCGCTCGAATGAGTCAAAGGGTGGAGAATATATTTGAGAAACAAGAGGCATGTGGTCTGAGACAGAAGATTTAAGGACCAGAGTTCTGGGGAATTCTAGCATTAAGGCACAGGAAAAGAAGGAACATCCAGACACAGGAATAAAGAAGAAACACAGGTAGAAAAGTGACCAGGAAAGCACGTGACCAAATCCAAGGAAGAAGGTGCCATGGTGTCAAATGCTGAAAACAAGTTGATTATTTTCTACATTTACTGAGTGCCTGCTTTATTGGAGAAAATAAGAAATAAATAATATATGAAATGTATATGAATCCTAAAACTTTACCCCTAACAAGATTAGGCAGCTCTCCAAGCTGATATCACCTACATCTTACCTGAAACACCGATCACATATTTTTTGTGTGTGTGACCGGTAAGGGAATCGTAACCCTTGGCTTGGTGTCACCCACACCACGCTCAGCCAGTGAGTGCACCGGCCATCCCTATATAGGATCCGAACTTGCGTCCTCGGCGCTCCCAGTGCCGCTGCGCTCCCAGCACCGCACTCTCCCGAGCGAGCCACGAGTTCGGCCCCTGATCACATATTTTGAAAGTGCTGTAGCAGCAGATATTTCCTACTCAGGTTCTAAAGATGTGTTAAAAAATTCAGTGACTCCAAAGGAATAAAGAGAGTGAAACTTCCTTGATGGATCTTATCATATAAGGTGGAATGAAAGGATTCCAGGCTAGACCTGAGACCTCTTTAAACAAGTGCCTGCAGGCCTGCACTGCTGTCAAAGGCTCAAAGGGATTCTCTGCTGAAGATCCCAGGCTGTCCCATCCTCCTGGCAGTGAGGTCACAGTGGTCTGTTTTTGGTACTAATTTACTAGAGGTGCCACGACTCGTAACAGTTTAATTAAATTCCCTGAAGATCACCCATTGAAATAACTGACCAAAAAAAAAGTAAATGTGCTGCCCTCAAAGTGTGCTAGGTACTGCCTCAGTGTCACGCCCACCCTCCACCCCCCCACACACAAGCTGTCACAGGATCTTCAAACTTTAGGACACAAGATCTGAAAGGAAGAATTTTGCAATTCCTGCTGAATTATCACTGCTTTTTTCTTCCTATACTCCTGTTCAAATAGTTCATGAAGCTTCACAATTCTTATATGTGGTGATAAAAATTTGAATCATTTGGTTTATCAGGAAACCGATTGTGAATGGTTTTGAAATGGGCAAAAAGATCCCTGGGTGTCTATTCTAAGCATACCCTTCCAGGTTATCTCTGCTTGCAGACAGAAAATGTGTTAAGAGTGGAGGAGCTGTGAACCCCCAAACTGAAATGTCAGATTTAGTGGATTTACTAGAACCTATCATACAACTCTCTAAGAACATATTTGTTTTCAAACACATGTAAAATATTTACAAAATTGATTATGCACAGGCTACAAAGCAAATCTTGGCCAATCTAACGAATCTACATCAAGCAGTTAAGCGTTCTCTGGGATAATGCAATGAAATTAAAAATGTATTTTAAAAGATAACTCAAACAACTATTCTTAGGAATTTAAGGTCAAAGAAATAATACCAGTAAATAGAAAAGATTTAGGAATGATTAAAAGAACACTGCAAATCTAAACTTTTAGTAGTCTGCTAAAGCAATATGTACAGGGAAATCCATGGCCTTAAATGCTCATATAAGAAAAGAATAATAACTAGAAATTATTGAGCTAAATAGCCAAAACTCTAGAAATTAGAAAAAGAATAAACTTATAAGAAAATAGAAGAAAGGAAATATGATAGATAAAATCAGAAATTAATGAAATAGAAAATAAAGAACCAGGTCAATAAAGTCAAAAGCTGAATAAAAAAATAATAATTAAAACAAACTTCTGAAGAAATGAATAAAAAGAAAGAACGCACAAATTTACAATATTAGAAATAAAAAGTGAAACCAACATAGTAGAAACTTTAAAAATACAAAGCTTTTCCCTTGTTTAAATACTTAGGTTCCTTCTGGAAAATTCCCTAACAACTATTTTCACAATGATGAAACTGTCCTAAGGGGCATGGAATGCAATGGAGACAGTGTTCAACAAGGTAACAAAGGTGAAAGTGCTTAGCAAACCACAAAATGCCAAGGAAATATACCCCACTCCCTTCTGTTATTTATGAAATAGTACGACCTAGGGATAAATCACTTTCCTCTGTCCTCTCTAAAATAAAGAGTTGTTGAAGGGCTCAGATATGATGGTGTGAAGCCTAAATTCTATTTAGCTATCAAGAAGTGGTGTTGATGATGATTACAAAAACCCACACCTTCTTTTACATGTGTATTTTTTTTTATTTCCCCTTCCTTATCTACAGCAAGTGTTATAAGACTTGATAAACTGCAGTGTTCTTAGAGGAACTGCAAGAAGTTGATTATTGATGAAATGGCAATGTTTCAAAGGGTTTTTATCTATCTAGTTAGAAAAATAAATGTAATTTGTAGCTGGTTCACTTTGGGCTTGCAGAATAATCTTTGAGAATTACTATAAATGAAAAATCTATATAATGTACTAGGAGTTGGTATTTACCTCATTTCCAGACAGTAAATATTCAGCACAAAGATCTTGACAACTCTATTTAGATCAGACACAGAATAGAAAACGAGGACAAAAAATTCTCACAGCACTCTGGCTATCAAAGCCATAATATCCTTTTTGTGTCTCTCTGTTCTTTTTTTCAGTACCAACACTGATCTAAAAAACATCTGTGATCAGGTGATGTGCATAATGGAAAAATCCTCTTTGGCAGTCTTGTCAAGTAATGGAACCTGATAAGAAATATCCAATTATTAACTCATTCACACTTAATAAAGCCTGTCAGCTACCGATGCCAATGGACATAATTTTACAGGCACAATAATTTATAAACCCATTAAAATTTTTAGCGACCACTGGCATTAGGTTCCACCTTGAAAACAAATGACCAATGAGCACTTGAAAAGGCAAAACTTCAGCCATATGTGGCTGGCTGTACAGGAGGACCGGATGACCCAATGGTTAAAATTTTTAGCGATCACTGGCATTAGGTTCCACCTTGAAAACAAATGACCAATGAGCATTTGAAAAGGCAAAACTTCAGCCATATGTGGCTGGCTGTACAGGAGGACCGGATGACCCAATGGCCTCTTCCAACTCTGCTATCCTATGAAAAATAAAGGATTTTCAAATTTTAAGATAATACTTTCAAATTCCTACTCAGTTCACTATGTTTTGGTCTTTCTGCTGATCTGTCATTTCACAAAATACAATGTAGCTACCAAACTCCAGCTCTCTCTGTATACAGACTATACATATAGTAAAGTATTCTCATTTTCCCTTTGAATGAGATAAGATCTTCATGAAAGAATGTGGGATACAAGTTTGTACTGAATTGAGCAAAACTTCTTCCCTTTTCCAGTTTAGGAAGACGCCATCAATATTCTCATTTTCTAGAGAGAAGAAACACTGTCTTGCAATTGACCTTCAGAAAAATGTCTGTGCAAGAAAAGGGTACATTTCTTAGAGATGATGAAAATTAATTTTTAGTTCACAACAAAAAATATAAAATCTGTGCTTTCTAAGGCAACCTTAGTGTGCAGGATACTTTCCCCAACCCTTCAACTAGAGATATTCTGAGGATTAAAGATTATTTCTCAGAATGACTCCCAAAGGAATGTGGGGATACAGGTTATACAGCCATCAGGAAGTTGGCTCTTTCTGTACATTGTTCAGCAGCCAAAAAGGATGCCAGGCTGTGGAGAAAGCAGCCAAAGCAGATTCCTTTTATGGTGTGATAACATTTTGTTCAAGAGACTGCCCTCCCCTTTACAGGCAATCTCTCAGAACCCACTCCTGGTAGGTTGGGAGAGACAGGGGCTTCCAACAAATAAACCAGGCCTGGCTGGGTGTGTTTCACCCTAGGAAGGTAAAACCACTCACCCCACAAGCTCTGCAATCAATTCTGTAAAAATTTTTTTTTAAAAAAGTTCTGTAAAGAACTTTCATTTTTTGGCGGCTTCTATCCCTGAAACTCTCAGAGATGAGACTTTTACGCCAAGGTCTCTATTGTTAGATTCACAACGCCTGTACTGTTGCCAAGAGTTTTGCTACTCTGGGTTATTCTATTTTGCTGAGGTCCATTTTCTTCATAAGCTTCATCAACAACAACCTCTCCAACAACTTAAAATAGAGTTTAGACTTGGGAGGCTTTCCTGTGTAACTCAGGTTCAAAGTGTTTGTTCCTATATAGGAACAAGTCTCACTTCATCATTTTTATTGTTCTTGGCCACATTTCTTGGATTAAGACACTTTATAACAGGAAGAAACACAGTGGCACATATACTAAACTAACATAAGCTTTTGTTGTGAACACCAAGAAGCAAGGATTAAAAGCCCAGATCTTCAAACACAGGCTTCCATAAACAGCAATAAATTACTATTTTCCACAAAAATAACATTTCTATCATGTGAGAAAATGTGGAAAACACTGAAGTGTTTTTAACTGCCCTTCACAGTGAAGTGTTTTTCATGTACTGACTAAGCCCATCTCTAGTCTAAGACAGGAATAAGGTGGTTGGCACCGAGTAGCCTTTGCCTTTTGACATTTATAGATAACATCACTAAGAGATCCTGTCAGCCAAGAGGCTGTGACATACTGCTACCACCACTATCACAATTATCATCAACATCATTATCGTCACCATCACCATTGCCATCAAATATTTATGGCTGTTTACCCTGCTGGAATACACAATACATCCCAGAGCATGTAATTAATTCTGAACGTTGCCCATAAATTCAAAGTAGCTTCATATGGTATGTCTCTGACTTTGGAGTGTGAAAAATCAGAATTTTCTAAATTTAATTTATTAAGAGAGGAAAATAAATTTTAATGCAGTGAGACCATGTTTAATTTTAAATACAGAAACATAAGATCTGTGAAAATCTGGAAAGCAGCTTCTTTGCAGTACCTTATCTAACAAGTCTTTCTTCATAGTTAATAGAAATATGTGGAAAAATCCTAAGTACTACAGAAAAGAAGTGTTTTGGGATACTT
>NW_007726827.1:370488-371128 GCF_000696425.1 Galeopterus variegatus
GTGTGTCGACAGCACCCTGAGTCTCTGTTTCCTTTTCAAGTGGAGGAATTGGCAGCCTCTCCCCAAAGGCCAAAAGTCAACAAAGCCAACTATGTCCCTTTACCATACACAAGAAAAAATACATTTTATTTTGTTGACTTAATAATATTCACGAGGGGCAGAAAAGACATGGAAAGGCCACAAAGGCCAATCCTATTGCCATGAGGGAGATATACCCAAGCACAATATTCTGAGTTCCTCCGGGTTACCAGCTTGTGAATGGCTGGGAGGGAAGTGGTACTTTTGTGGACAGGAAGAGCTCACATAGACAACACTACCATGTGGATGATAACTACTCACATCTTAGAAGACTTAACAATTTAATTACATGCCATTGGCATTTTCCAGATATCACTACATATTTGCAAGTAAAAAGATGTGACAGTCTACCTACTATTTCACAAGCTACAAATAAATCTTTCAGGCAGGAGCTATATTGCATTCTACCTCAGATTACTCCCAAACTGAGAAATAAATCAATTTCAAGGGTTCAATCCTTAGCAGATATGTTTCAACTAAATTTACTGATCAAACAGGAATTAAAGGCCTTATAATTGAATAACACCAGATGACCATCTTCCTGATCACTTTAAAGCTTGCC
>NW_007726827.1:372151-373762 GCF_000696425.1 Galeopterus variegatus
TATTCTTTGGCCATCATTAGATTAAATGACTTCTTCCTGTCTTTGCCATAAGGAATCCTGAGATCCATACTCCAATATATTCTTTCCACCCTTCTGAAGATAGCAATAACCTACTCTCAACTATGATGAGTACAACATGAAACTCATCATACCAAAACCAATTTTACTAATGTTTTAAAAACATAATATAAACTTTAAGATTACATTATCTAGTGTTTTTAGAATTTTATAGTCTACATCATCTCAGAAGAATATGTCACCTATACCCAAAAGTTTCTCAGTGCATATGGACTTAATATAACTATGCAAAGTTAAATCTATGTACTTATTACATGCAGGACTTCTAGGGGTGAATGTATCACAGCAGGACAGGAGTGGGTAACTAAAGTAAACAGATCACTACATATGCTTTTGGCAAATGTCTTAGGGAAATATTGAAACAAAATCTGTAAACACCACTATGCAGGTTCCACCAGGCAATTACAAGGTAATTAACATTCTGCTGTGGCAGAAACAGCAAGAAAACTCAAAATGGTCACATTAATTAGAAATCTGCAAAAGTGAGGATTAGATATATAAACCTCTAGATTATCCTAAATATAAACCTCTAGATTATTCTAACAGTAATCTACATTTTATTTACCAAAAAGAAATTAAGGACACTTACAAACATGCTGATATGGATTGAATTGTGTTTCCCAAACTGTATGTATTGAATCTTAATCCCCCCTGTAACTGTTGAGGGCAGGAAATCCTATTATGTAATTGAAAGGTGGGGCCTTGAACAGTTGATTAGATTCTGAGGACCATGCTTTAATGAATGGATTAATAATGGTGGTCATGGGCATGGTTCTGTGGGCTTCAAAAGGACAGCATGTGAGAGTCTCTCTGTCTCTGCTTCTGCTATCTTGCAATGTAATATCCTGTGTCACTGTAAAGCCACCACCAAAGAAGACCCTCACCAGATGTGCTCTCTGAACTTTGGACTTCGCAGCCTCAGAAACTTATAGCAATAAATTTTGTTTCCCTACAAATTACCCAGTTCCAGGTATTTTCTTATAAGCAACAAAATAGGATTTTTTTCAACACTGACGAAAAACATATGCACCTCTATGGAAATGCAATGGAAACTCATTTTCAGCTGCAAAGAAAGCAGAAAAAGGCCCATAATTCTCAACAGCAAACTAAAACAAAACTTAAAAATTACGGCATTATTATCTATCATAAATTGATGCTATATTGGTTCAATGGGAATTTTGAACTTTAAAGTTGGATATATTTGTTATGCTGCACAAGCCCTGCTAATAAGGCGCTACCCTTTGCACACCAAGATAATGCAACTGACATAAGTAAAGGCTACACTCAGGCCTGAACTTGGGGACCTTGTTTTTGCAGTAGAAGTAGATTTGAAAAAACAGCTCCCTTCCCTCTCCTGGAATCCCAGAATTGAGGTAAGATTTCAGAATCTGACCAGAAGACCCAGCTGCAAAGTCTAAAACCACGGTCTTAAAATAATTGATTTTCTGGGCCGGCCCGGTGGCGCACTGGACAGTGCGCCGCTTGGGAAGCACGGCAGCGCTCCCGTCCGAGGGTTCGGATCCCATGTACAGA
>NW_007726827.1:374214-376892 GCF_000696425.1 Galeopterus variegatus
AATTGATTTTCTTAATTTCAAGGCTACTCGGAGTCATTAATATGTTATACTGTTGTATATAATCAGAGAGTCAATGCAGACAACTAAACCATCGTCAGTAATCACTGACCTAATTTAATGGCATGTAAAGTCAGCAAATCTTCATATCTGGCTCAAGTTGCTCAGTGCTCCTTCCTAACTTTCTTAAGAAGTCTTAAAGTGAACGGGCTCAGTACTGGGTACCAAAGCCCAATGTGACCAATAACCTTCAAAGACCAGCAAGGCTTTCTTTTTTCTTGCCCCAACTTTCAAATTCTTCTTCACTTGCTTTATCCTTCCTCCTTCAAAATCTACATAAATACCCGAGGACAACATACCTACAACCTTACAAGCACCAATTAGACAAAGAGTATAAATGAGACAATTTAAATTATTTTCTTAAAAAATCTTGTCATACTGACATTCAGGGAAGTCTAGCACCAAGAACATTAATAACACTACAAATTCATTGTTTTTAAAAATTTCTTAAATGATCATTGTGTGATTAGTTCAAAGAGTGATTGGGAATTGCAAAGAGGAAAAAAACTAAGCATAATGATTTTATATTTCTTTCATGGAATTTTATTTGTAGTTAACATACCTCAAGTTTAAGTAAGTCAGCATCTGCAGATTAACGATGGCCTCAGGAATGACTCTGATACAATTGTGATACAGATTAAGAATTTCCAGTGATACAAAATGGCACAATTCCATTGGAACTTCAACCAGTCTGTTTTTAGATAAATCTATGAAAAAGGGAAAGAATATTTTGTTAATAAATTTTCAACATAATTAATAAAATCTTATCAACCATGATCACCGTTTTTCTTAACATTATAAATTTAGATCAACATTATCATTTTTTGCACCTCTGTTACTACAGCGTTGTGATTTCTATTTCCTAGCCAAATTCAGGGACATATGGCTTATGGAAAGGCAAAAACACTGCTAAAACTCTTTAGCTATCTAAATTAATTTGTAAACCCAGGCCACGTAAGGGGAACATTTCAATATATCTGAAAATTATCTGAAACTCATTCTATCCTACACAAGTATGTAAAACTCTGTCCTTTAATATATCTGAATGCATATATTTACCATAATTATTAATTCAACTTCTGTATTAATAATATATATTGTCTCTCTAGCTGGGGTGTAATCTCTTTCATACACAAGGAACATGTCTTTCATATCCTCTGCAAATGAACATATAGTAAACACTAAACAAATATTTTATTCACTAGAATTACTGAGTACCTATAATGTACAGGACATCTGATATGTCAATTTCTACTTCTATTAAGAATGGACACTGTGTCTGCCACATGACCAGCAGTAAAACTGGACTCCACTGGCCAAATGTACCAAAGATGGTAATAATGGTCCACCGAACAATGCAGCCATACAGTATGGTTTCCACTATCACCATCCCAACAATAAAATTATGAAATAGTCCTTAATATCTAAATCTGGGAATGGTAGACATGACTGTCAAATACCAGAAAACTGAATACAAGAAAAGAGCCACCACTCTTGAAAACAACTCAATAATAGATCACCTCACTCTGTATCAGGAGAGTCTCAAACAGTATGAATCAAAAATGTCCAGTAAATAATATGTTACATATNAAAGAAAGCAGAAAAAGGCCCATAATTCTCAACAGCAAACTAAAACAAAACTTAAAAATTATGGCATTATTATCTATCATAAATTGATGCTATACTGGTTCAATGGGAATTTTGAACTTTAAAGTTGGATATATTTGTTATGCTGCACAAGCCCTGCTAATCAGGTGCTACCCTTTGCACACCAAGATAATGCAACTGACATAAGTAAAGGCTACACTCAGGCCTGAACTTGGGGACCTTGTTTTTGCAGTAGAAGTAGATTTGAAAAAACAGCTCCCTTCCCTCTCCTGGAATCCCAGAATTGAGGTAAGATTTCAGAATCTGACCAGAACACCCAGCTGCAAAGTCTAAAACCACGGTCTTAAAATAATTGATTTTCTTAATTTCAAGGCTACTCGGAGTCATTAATATGTTATACTGTTGTATATAATCAGAGAGTCAATGCAGACAACTAAACCATCGTCAGTAATCACTGACCTAATTTAATGGCATGTAAAGTCAGCAATCTTCATATCTTGCTCAAGTTGCTCAGTGCTCCTTCCTAACTTTCTTAAGAAGTCTTAAAGTGAACAGGCTCAGTACTGGGTACCAAAGCCCAATGTGACCAATAACCTTCAAAGACCAGCAAGGCTTNGTATCAGGAGAGTCTCAAACAGTATGAATCAAAAATGTCCAGTAAATAATATGTTACATATCCTTGAGGGGAAAAAAAAAATAGGACCAAAGGAAAAAAACATAGAAAACTTAAATAGGTCAATACCATAAATAAAAAAAAGAGCTGTCTTCCCTGACTGTGCCTGCAATAAATAAAATACACAAATAAACAAAAGCAGGACTAGATGGCTTCAGAGAGAAAATTCTAACAAACTTCTAAGGAATAATTCTGATAATATTTAAACTCTTCCAACCCATATAAAAAGAAGAAAAGTTTCCAAATTCTTATTTAAAAAGTGAAGTTTAATATTGATACTTAGCACCTATCAAACAGACGGGAAACTACATACAAATCTTCATTCTAAATATTGATATAA
>NW_007726827.1:378196-383486 GCF_000696425.1 Galeopterus variegatus
GTTCCTGCTCACTGGCTGAGCGCGGTGCGGGCACGACACCGAGGGTTGTGATCCCGTTGCTGGTCAGTAAAAAAAAAAATAAAAATAAAAATAAAGTCAAGGTAAGATAAGACTACTAAATTACTACTATTATTTATCATTGTTCAGGAGGTTCTAACCAAAAGTATGAGATGAAGAAATAAAAGAATCAAAATTAGAAAGAGGATATAGTTATTATTATTTGAAATAATATAATTGTTTTCCTAGAAAATCCAAGGGCATCAAAAGAAAAAGAAAAACTATTACAAGTATGGCCTTCACACACACACACACACACACACACACACTCTCTCTCACATACACACACATTCACACACACACACACACACACTAGCAAAATAATACAAAAGAAAAGACATAATTTATGATAATAGCAAAAAGGCAAAACACCTAGAAAATCTTAAGAAATATGCAAAGTTTAGAAGAAAACTTTAAAATGCAATACAAAAGTTAAACCAATTAAAAAGATATTCTATCATTTTAAATAAGAATGCTCAACATCAAAAAGGTGTTAATTCTCTCTAAGTTATACCCATATAATTTCATGCACTCCTAATTAAAAATAATACTTCTAGGATTTTTTGAAAAGCTACTGGTGTTATTAGACAAGTTGATTCTAAAGTTCACATGGTAAGATAACAATGTAAAAACAGTGAGGTATCTCTCCAAAAAGAGGAGCTAGGAGAGGAATCAGCTCTCCAAGACGGTAAAAATACATCCTAAAGCAGTGCGGTGGACAGATGGGAAGTTCAATGAAACAAATTACAAAGATGGGAAATGTGCCAAAGACACAGACTCACGTAAATCAAGTATGCAACAAAGGTGCATTTCAAATTAATAAGGAATAGATGTAAGGGCAGTAAGCAGTTGGAAAAAACTGGATAGCCATCTGAAACAAACAAAAAATGGAAGACTAACTACCTCACCATTTGATCTCAATAAATTCTAGACGAATCAAATGACTGTGAAAAGAGAAACCATAACAGTACCAGGACAACATGTGGGAAATCTGGGTTTATGATCTTAGAATGAGGAAAGCTTTCCTATGAATGGTATAAAGCAAGATTGATAAATTGGGCACATTAAAAACAAAATTTATAGCATTTTAAAATAAACAAAAACTCCACCATAAACATAAATGATAATCAAGAAATGGGGGGGCAGGTGGGAAGTTCTATAATTCATAAGCCCATTAGGTTAATTTTTATACATATAAAGAGCTTCTACAGTCAATAATAATAAGAAATATAAATAAGAAAAAAGGAAAATGGATGCAACAGATGCCTCACAGAAAAGGAAATACAAATGACTCTTAAGCATATGAAAAAATGACCAACCTCACTCCAATTAGAGTGTTCAAATTGCAATTACATGGCATGGGATAATATTTTCCACCTATTAGACTGGTGAATATCAAAAAGTTTGATAAACACATTGTAATGCTCCAATGTAATTGAAGACATGGTGATGTAAACAAAGGACATTTCAGTAATGTCTGCCAGAATTACAAATGCACGTATACTTTAACCTAGCAATCTTTCTCATCTACAAATATGCTCTCATACATATGCAAATGACCTATTTTTTAGCATGGTCTGAAATAAGGAAAAGATGGATAGCAAATTAAATATCAGCAAAGGGCCAGTTAAGATATATTATTAATAAATATTATAAATAATACTACAATTAGATCAATCAATATTAATATAATATTAATTCCATATCATTTGATGGAATGTAATATTAAATATCATATTTTATCATGGAATACTATTACTGTACACCTCTTAAAATGAATGAAGCAGCTCTATATGTGCCAATATGGAACAAACTTCAAGATATACTGCAAATGTTTTTTTAAAGGCAATTACAGGATACTGTGTATAGTTTTTATGTTTTGTAATGAATATTTAGATAACTATTTAAATATCAGTAGATTATTTCTGGAAGGCTATACAAGAAACTGATGAAAGTGTTTGTTTCTGCAGAGAGAATCTTTGGCTAAAAGGAGTGAGTGGGAAGAGACTTCTCACAGTATATCCATTTGTACCTATAGAAATTTGAAAGCATTGCTTATTTGATTATATATGTGATACATTATATATACATTATTTAACATATATAATAATCTGTGTATATATACATCTCTCTCTCTCTTTTTAAACAGTAAATCCTCCCATCGGCATTCTTATTCTTTCTCTACACAAACAATTTATGTTTGATTTGTAAAGAGTTAAGAGGCCACAACAAACTGTGAAGTCTCTCATATTAGATTAAGGAAAATACTGAGGCGAGCTTCCTTTCACGAATGTTTAGAACATTATCAGAAAAAAAACTCCAGAAGTCTCTTGTGTTCTTTCTTCCTGAAACTCTTTACTAGACATGGTAATCTTCATGTGCTACATACAATGCTAGAAACTTGCCCAGAAAACTCTTATGTGTTGTTTCCTTCAAGTTCAACTCAAAGAAAATTCCATTCCAAATTTTATCCTTCCTAAGAATTGCTAGAATTATTCTATCCAGTTCAATGCAAAAGAAATAGAATACATACGGGTAGAATGTTTTGATAACTATTTTAAGTAATGATAATATTTTCATTAGTTCAGGGTTACTAATGTTTTTTTAAGCAAAAAAAATATGGCATTTTTGTAGAAATAGTGTCATAAAACTACAAACCTTTCAAAAGATAATGGAACATCAAATTAATACTAGAAACCACCCTAACCTGAGAGCTAAAGACTGGATCTTAAATCTCTACTACAACTTGAGATATTTAATTTACTAAATTTTATAGGTCTCTTTTTTGAAATAGGTAAAATTAGAGTATATGAAACTTAATGAGTTCTGACATTCTTTTCAGACCTAAGATTTCTGTAACTGGATCTTAAATCTCTACTACAACTTGAGATATTTAATTTACTAAATTTTATAGGTCTCTGTTTCGAAATAGGTAAAATTAGAGTATATGAAACTTAATGAGTTCTGACATTCTTTTCAGACCTAAGATTTCTGTAAATAAATCAGATATATTCAGAATTCAAGTATGTTATGCCAAAAATATTCAGAATCCAAGTGGTTTTGTTTCACCATAACCATCAACAGCAGCAGTTTGATATCACAAAATGTTATAAAATACAAACCCACATATAATTAAATGTTGGCACATCCTTTTAACAAATTTGTCATTTCATTGTAGAATCTATATTCTATCATATAATTAGAATTTTTAAAGTTTTCTGTTTTCACACTTGGAGAAAATGTAATGGAAGGAGAAAGAAATTATAAAATAGCTTATAAATTAAGCTAATATTTGATTCTGAGCTAAATTTCCTAACAGCATCATGAACAATTTGGAAAAAAAATGCCTAGAAGAATATGTTCCAACTAATGTAGGAGTCTGGTATTTTCATTACTATTTACAGTACAGATTTTATTTGCTCTCCTCCCTTATCTTCTCCTCCACAATCTCCAGAATTGAGGGGAAAGTTTAGCACTTTTCCTCCCCCGTAATTTCTTTGCTGGCAGTCTGATTTTGCATACCAGAAGCAGAAGCTATGTAAAGGCTGGTCAGAGCCCTCGAGAGATGGGATTAACCCTTCCTGTTGAAAGAAAAAGGAAGTAATCCTGGTAAAACCTGAATTCCCCATTCATTTTAAATTGTATCTCATCTCTTCCGTTTAGTTCTTGTTCTTAATTGTGCTATTCTGTATCTACTTTTTCAGGAATCCTTTTTGAAAGAGGACAGGCTACACATTATAAAGTTACAAGGTACTGACAGTGGGTATCTGCCCTGCCCAGGCCTACACTGCCAGCCAAACAAGCAGATCTCTGCATCCAATGAGTTAGTGAGAATTTACTTATGCAATGGCCCCCATCATCCAGGATTTGTGTTAGTTTCTACATAAAAAGGGAAGAAACTATATTACAAAATCAACACATAGCTTAGATTTTTTCAATGCCTATACAAAAACAGTTGCTAGATTAGCGCTATGCAAGTTAAAACAAAACTGAAAAACAGAAAAACAAAAGCTTTCTGTTTTGTTTAGGTTAATTAACCATACACTGAATTATTTCCATATTTATCAACATATACTAAGTATATGGTATCTAAAGAAATGCAAAACCACATAGGCCTACTTCAAGGAGTTTAAACTTCGAAAAGTACGATGAAGTTAACCCAGAATGATCCATAAAGCAGAATGTCCTAATTATGCTTTTAAAGAGCTCAGCATTCAGTGGAAATGAGAGGAAAAAGAGTTGGCAAAGTTTACCATGCACTGAGCACTTCCAGCGTGACAGACTCTAGAGCTTAGCATGTGGCACATCATTTAAACCACTGCATGCAGCAGTATTACTGCCAACCTAAAGATGAGGAAACTGAGGCTAAGAATGCTTATGTTACTTGCTCAAAGCCACAGAGGCACCTCTAAAGCTTGACTGGGTTCCCCACAGGAGATCACCCATTCTCCATGGAATAATGCCAGGCAAGACCATGATGTGTCCTGTCACTATAGTAATAGGAACATATAACAATCAAATCTTCACCTCATTTTTATTTGTCCAAAATTCAACCAAAAGAAAGCCAGCATGGTCTGTTCTTAAGCCCAGAAGGTAAGAAAGTTATCAATATCATGTACAAAAAGGAAAGCACTGAAAACAGTATGTCAGCTGATGGGCTTAATTTTGGAAGTGATTGCATGAAGCTTGGGAAGTAGAAACCCTGGCTTGAATTGCTGATACTAACCTTATATGAACACTCTGTTTCACCAAATGGGTTTTCAAATACATGACTTGCTTTTTCTACTCATCTCTGAGCATCATTTAATTCTCAACTAACTTTGAGAAACAGGATACAAAAAAAGGGCATGTATGCTTTCCTATGCTTTACTTAGGCTAATATGGAAATTATCTTGTATCTTTGGGAACCCACTAACCACCATGTGGAAGACATCTAAAAGGGAAGGGGAAGGCGGTCTGCATTAAGATGTTTGACTTTGATAATCCGGAATAGAAAACCCAATTATAAATAGTGAGAAAAAGAAAAATGACATACAAGTATTCCAAATGTTTTCCTGCTAACCAGAAACAGAAATAAAACAAGGTGTGATCCCTCTTTAGAAAAAAGGAAGGAAGGAAGGAAGGAAGGAAGGAAGGAAGGAAGGAAGGAAGGAAGGAAGGAAGGAAGGAAGGAAGGAGGGAGGGAGGGAAGGAAGGAAGGAAGGAAGGAAGGAAGGAAGGAAGGAGGGAGGGA
>NW_007726827.1:383496-414311 GCF_000696425.1 Galeopterus variegatus
TTTGCAGGTAATACTGCCATTCATTATTTTCTGACTTTTCAAGGAAATTCCCACATTTGTCATAAACTCAAATCCCTAGCTCTCAGGGGGAAAAAATGGCAAATTTTCTTTAATCTTTTTCTTTAATCTGTGAGGTACTTCTCTGTCCATTTCATACAATAACTGCTCCTGTGAGAATCTGGATTCATGTTAACACATCCCTTATTCAGCACATATTAATGGGGGCACTTACTAAGTCCCAAACACTGAAACTATTATTTTTTTTTCACAAATAAGGAATCAAGTCTTTGTCTTGAGAAATTTATAATTTAGCCCAAGAAAGCCTCGTGTAGACAACTGACCACAATGGGGGACATCAAGTGATAGCAAAAGAGAATATAAAAGTGCTGTGAGAGGACACAGAAGAAATAATTTTTACCTCTGTAAGGGGGAAGGGGAAAAGGGAGAAGGTGAGTCTTAAGTAATAAAGATCATAACGTGGACTAGTCCAGTGTGAAATACACTGTGCTGCGTATTCAAAGAGCTTTCAGTAGTGGATAAATCTCCGCATCGATGCGAGCCAGGGAACAGAAGATGGGAGAAAGGAATCTAGAAAAATTTGGTTGCATCGGGTTGTTAAGACTGGATCCTAACTCAATGTTAGGTAGGTAAAAGTTTATAGGAAGATAAGTCCTATGTTTATGTTTGACTATATGCACAGTCAGATCTAGTGGCAGAGAAGGAAGGATTGACAGGCAAGGCCCATGAGAAACTTTTGTTCTAAACTTAGCTAAGAAATTATGGGGTCTGAGTTAAGGCAGGGGTAGAAAGAAGAGCCATTTTAGAGGCAGAATCATGAGAGATTGATGACCACCGATTAGTTGGTGTGATAAGTGAAAGGATGGACTCTGATGCCCACAGACTCTCACTAGGCAGATGGCACAGTAACTGAATATGGGAAGGAATAGGAAGGAAGGAAGGAAGGAAGGAAGGAAGGAAGGAAGGAAGGAAGGAAGGAAGGGAGGGAGGAAAATCCTTGTTGTAATTAAGATGTGAGAGGGGAGTCAATTCATGGTGTGCACAGGCATGTAAGGGGTCCTAACCTGGCCTATGAAAAGGCAGACCCATGCCAGAGGGCAACACAGCCCAGGAAGGTGCATGTCTGTCCTACTAGAGATTACAGACATATCTATGTGTGAGCTATGAAGATTCTCCAACTCAGGAAAGACAGAAAGACTAAGAGCTCGTAGATAACAGGCAAATGTTAAGAAGGCAATTAGTATCTTTATCTTGAATGACAACCAAAACCAGGGGGGCAAATGAGTCAGGGTTTGTGAGACACGATCCAGCAGGGTCTGAGAGACAGGAAGATAAGTAAGCTTTTTAGAGCTAGAGATAAATATGGATGAAAAACTTGTTTTGTGTTGTTTATTGCTCTGATTCTATTAAAACTATATAGAGGTATCAATGAATTGGCTTGTGAGCTATTTTCCTAATTTAAACATTTGCCTAGTGTTTCTCAACCTTTTTGGTACATTGGAATCACTTAAGTTTTTAAAATCCCGAAGCCTGGGGCTCATGGCTAGATGCTTCAGGTGTGACTTGGGCATCAGGATTCTTGAGATGTGCAGTTGATTCACACTAACCTAGGGGAATCCCAGGTAAGAAGATGACTCAACCTACCTCAGCTTTCCCTACCTAAACCAAGCCTAAGCTGATAGTGCTCTCCTAGGTTTCCCAGAAGGGGTCTAGTTAGAACAGCAGGCTAGTATCTTACCAGGTATCCTAATTTGGGAAAGGAAACTTTACCCAGTCCAGAGTTAACCATTGCTAGATTCAATTCTTACTCCAAATTCTTCCTCAGCAAGTTTCTGGTACAATCGGAGCAACAAAAATGCAACCTGGAATGGAGTTGTGCATATTTTGAACTGGCCATCATCATAGAAAATTAGTTTTTGTTTTTCTTCACTTAATCCTCCCACAACCTAGTGAGATAGGTGTCATTACCATTCCCAGTTACATGCAGACACTAAGGACCAGAGAGGCTAGGTAACTTGCCTGAGGACACGAAGCTGGGAAATGGCAGAGCCAAGAATTAAAGCAGATTAGTAAGACACCAAGGTACTATCTTGATCCTTTCCTGATTCAGCCTCACAGGACTGCCATACAGAGAAGAACAGTTGTTCACATGGGTATATTTGTAAAAAGAAAAAAAATTAACTGACCTGTTTCAGGTGCTTAGTCAGTAAGTATTAAATGGATTCCATAGCTAGCTAGTGGAGATGATGTGGAATGTCCTCAACTCAAAGAAATGACAGATGTCTGAGGTGATGTATATGCTAAGTTCCCTGATAAGATCCTTATATGATCATACACAGTATGAATGTACCCAAATATCATATTGTACTCCATAAATATATACAATTATCATGGGTTAATTAAGAAAAATAAATTAAAAAGAGAGGAAAAAAAGAGAAACAGAGAGTAGAATAGTGGTTACCAGAGGCAGGGAAAGGGAGAGGGGAGAGGGGTTGGGGAAAGGTTGATAGACTGGTACAAAGTTACAAAGCTACAGGTAGATAGGAGAATAAATTCTGGTGCCCTATGGTGACAATAGCTAATAATATTGTATTATATATTTCAAGAGAGCCAGAAAAGAGGATCTTGAATGTTATAACCACAAAGAAAAGATAAATGTTTAGTGATAGATATCCTAACTATTCTGATTGGATCATTATACAATATATGCAGGTGCTACAACAACAAACTGTACCCCATAAACATGTTCAAAGAAAATAATTCATTAATAATAAGAATAATAAAGATTCCATAGCTCTGCACTGAAAATAAGTGACCTCTGACCAGGTCCCGAATATTTTCTCCAGAAAGAAGAGCACGTGTTGCCGGTGCCTTGTTTCCTCCACCCACATCAAGCCAGGCACTGTCCTTTCTTGCTGGAAACCCACCCTGGGGTGACCCCAGCTCTGTGCAAACACATGGCAGCAGCAAAGCGGAAGTGCAGAACCACATCCTCCCCGCGCCCCCTCTTAATCAGAGCATTCACGTGAGAGCTGTGCAGCCAGAAATAAAACAATACCTGTCGCCGCTGCCAAAACAAGCTGTGTGAACCCCTAAAATAAAATAGCCAAATGAGTAAAAATAAGCAGGGGAGGGAAGAAAAACAGTCAGTGGAATCTGGTGTGCAGTCGGCGCGAAGGAAGGCCTGGTTGTGTTTTTGTATGAAAAAGGAAAGTGCTGCTTCCAGAGGAGCTGGACCAGGCCCCACTCTCCAGCAACAACATCCTGAGCATCAGCCACCCACTGCCACCAAGAGCAAGCACCGGCAGACAGGGACAGCTGGGAACCTCATTGGCAATGTCTTGCTTTATGGTCAGAAGAAAAGGTCCAATCTTGGAAGTCAAAATCATGTTCAGTTCCAACAAGACCAAATGACACCATTAGCATGTAGTGATGGCAATCTGATTTTAGAATGGTAGCACTAACCATGGTGTTTCAATAATGGGGTTGAGATGTGTGTCCTTCACGTACAAATCTAAAGCCCTGCCCCACCACCACATGCATGGGACGTGCTCTCTTCCTCCTGAGGAGGAGGACTGCTCTGTGCCCGGCCATCTTCACACTTTTCCTTGGCTCCTCCTGGGACCACTGCCTTGGTGGAGATAGTCCTTGGGTGGAGGGAAGGCCTGGGGTCACCTGCCCCCTTTGGACAATCTATGTCCCTCTTCACCTAGGTAGGCAAGGGCCTCTCTAGAAGAATCTCAGCCATATCTCTCTACCCATCCTGAACTTCCTCCTCCTGCTCCTCCGTGTCCCTGGTGTCTGTACCTCACTTCCCACTCCTCTCTCAGCAGACACCCCACCCAGCCCCATGACTCAGCACCCACGGGGGCACCCATTTCGAAACGCACTGGGGTTCGAGAGGGCAGCTCCAGACAACTGGTCACTCCCCCTAGGCTGACTCACCCCTGACCCTGCAGACAAAACCATCTGACACTTCCAGGGTTAAATGGGCGCAACAAATAAGCAGATTCCTAAAACTTTCATGTGAGTCAAGATCTCAGGCTGCGTCTCAAAGAGATCAACACAGAAATCATGTTAAACAATAGAGATTTGGTAAGCAACTCCTCAACATGAACCATGAGGTCTCCCCAGATCATATACATAAAATTTCAACATATCCATCTTAACCCCCTTACTCTGTTCTACGTTTTCTTTTTACCTTAGCACTTAGATATTTGTTCATGTGATATGACTGTTAATATTCTCTCTCCTCCTCCTAGAATGTAAGTTCTATGAAAGTTGGGATTTTTGCATCATCCACTGATACGCAGTAAACTTTTAATACATATTTGTAGAAGGACTTGATTGAAAATGTGCTAGGAGAGGTCAGACAGTTCAAGTTTAAATCCTGGCCCAACCACTCAGCTGAATGGACTTGGAAATAATTACTTAATTTCTCTGTGCCTCAATTTCTTCACCTGGAATGTGAGGATAATAATGGTACTGGCCCCACTGAATTACTGAAAGAATTAAATGAAATGATATATACAAGGCCTGAGAGCACGGCCTGGCAGAGGGAAGCACTGTAAGAAAAATCTCTTTTATTACGTTAGCTATTACTGGGTTCCATGAGACACCAAGAAATAAGGTCTGGGCTGGGAAGGAGCTTAAAATCTAACTGACAATGCATGAAGCACACTCTATATGCAAAAAATAACAATTCTGTATAATGAGTGAAAAATCTCTCAGTTTGAAGACTTCCCTTTGCACTAAATTAAGGTCTCTCTAGCTCCATCCATTGATCAATGGATCTATTCCCTCACTCATCAAGTGTCAACTGTGCCTGACACCTCCGTATCTCATTAACGTTGGGAAGAAGAAGTGAGATGAGGCATACAAAGCAGTTAGCAGTGTCTAGAATTCAACAAGTGACAGCTGAAGAAAGAAATATAACTAGGACACGGCTCCTGATCTAAGAATCTCAAGTGCAGAAAGGGAAAGAGACACATAGCCCAATAGGTAAATTGTAGAGAGAAGTGTGGGAATCAGCAGGGGCACAGTTATTGCAGGTAAAGGGGTCGCCAGGGGTGCAGAGGAGTCCAGAGGGCTGCCTGGCAGGGACAGCATGGTTTGGTGTTCTGCTGGGGACAGGGCACCTGAGACCCTAGGCAGGGACCAGGGCAGGGTGTGGGACCAGCTCCTAGCAGAGCAGGCTAATGACGGCTGCTTGGGTAGTCTACCCAAGAGATTTGGGGTTTTCTGGGGTGCAAGAGGAAGGACAAAGGTCTCTGAAACTTTCCTTTGTGAGGCTTAAGAGCTCAAATGGCTCTTCACTAAATCAAATGATTAAGTATTTGAGGTGTAACAAATACCTTGTTGCTTGACTAAAATTGAGCAGCTGATAACAGTATCTTACAGCCAGTTCAGGTAGTCTTTGCCATGCTGTAATTAGAGGAACACTAGTTACTAGTGATTAAAGGATCTGACAACTGCTGCAAGGTGAGTAATTTGGGGAACCCAAAGAAAGTGAGTCCCAAAGACACTAAGCAACATTGACCTCCCACATGCCCAAACTTACATGACTTTGCTGGGGTCAGAGAGGAGAGTGGATTTCTGTAAAGGGAGCTGGAAAGTGAGAGAAACAAACACTGTGAACTCTGTGGCCTCAGTCTTGCTGGTGTTTTACTATCATTCCAGGCTTACTATGAGAATGAAACAATGCACTGTTGTGAGTTGATGATCACATAAACATTGAAACTCTCGACCATAAAAGAAATGCAGTTTGCAGAAAAGAAAGCCCTTTACAATAAAAACGACCAAACCATAAAGTTTTTCCAGGATTTTTACTTTTATTGGAAGCTTTTGAAATCAAATAAACTGTGAAATGGTCTATTAAATTCAGTTAACTAACCATAACCCTCAATTAATTAGATTTTTTCTTATTATATACTTTGAAAACATTAGGAAAATTAATATTAGCCCTCAAAGGTAAACCGAATGGAGAGGTTTTACAGTTTACATCGCACATTCATATGTATTGATTTTTGTCTGTATTAAAAAAAGCTTTTCAGAGGCAAATCAAACATTATCTTTTTTTAAGCAATGTATTGTAAATAATCTCAGGCATAAAATCATGTAAGATTTTTCATCATCAAAGACAAAACTATTGATCCTCTAAGAGGCATTTTAATTTGGCATGGAAATGTGTTAGTACGTTTTAAAAGTGTTCCAAGATAAAGAAATGAATCTTCCCTTTTATCTGGAGTGTATTACATATCTACTAGCCAAATAACCATTACTCAGGTTTTCTAAATACTTGTGCTAAACTTAGAGTGAGGATAATAGCCATCATTTTGAAGTAAAAATCATGCAGAATTCAAAATTTATACCACATAGTGTTAATTACATCAATAATTGATTAATCTCAAAAAGGCAAAAATTCAAAAGCTACCCACAGGTTCTGTGCCACTTTCAACACATCACTTAAGAAGTCAAAGGATGAATCATTACCACAAATTTTATCAAAAAACCCTCAGAGATACTACCAGTGATATTTCTAAGTAGATATGATTCAGGAAATTAAAGCTACTGTACCAAATTTAAATTTAATATCTCATAAGAAAACAAATTTTACTATGAGTCTATTTGAATATCCATAGTAATTTTCCTCATACATAATAAAAATACCAATTATCTCATTAATGACATTTTATGTGTATAAAAATATTCAGAGCTGCCTAAATTATAATTTCATTTATATGTCCTTCTTGGCAAACAAATTGTTTGGGAAAATTTTAAATTCATCTTTACTATCTTTTGGATAAAATAAGAACTTGACATTTCAAATGAAGCCCATAGTTTCAAGAGAGGGAAATGGGCAATTAATTATGCTTTTTTATTTTGTGAAAGCTGCTTTTCTGTAGTCATTCAACAAATATTTATTGTGCACCCACTATATGCCAGTAACAGTTCTAAGCAGTGCGCAGTCTCAGAAAACAACTGGCAAAAACCCCTGCCCTCCAGAACTTACATTCTACTGAGTGACACAAACAAAACTAACAGGTAAAATATATGGAATGTTAGCTGGTGGTAAGTTCTAAAGAGAACAATAAAGAAGAGAAAGGAACAAGGAAGTATGAGGGAGGGGCTTCAATTTTAAGCAGGGTGACCAGGGAGGAATTCACAACTAAGGTGACACTTGAGTGAACAACTGAAGGAAGTAATAGAGAAAGCATGGAATGCCTGGCAGGGATAGGCCTTTCCCCCAGAGTGAACAGGAGTAGAGAAGCCCTATGGTGGGAGCAAGGTGGCATACAGCAGGGACCCTGGGGAAGATTGTGTGGCTCCAACAGAGGGAACGAGAATGGGGAAAAAAGAAAATGAGGCCAGGGAAGTCATAGAGTAGCCAATCACGCAGGGCTTGAATACAAAAATTTGGCATTTACAGGCCCCTGGAGGGCATTGAGCAGGGTCTGACTTACCTTCTAAAAGGTTCTTACTAGATCTGTGTTGAGAACAGACTGTGAAAAAGTAACGTCGGGGCAGGCGCCGGAGAGGGGGCTTTTGCACACTTCCAGGCCAGCTAGGACAGTAGTGTGGAGGAGGTGAGGGGAAGGGGGCACGTTCAGGCGACAGCTTTTGAAAGCAGAGCTGATGAGATGTGCTGATTGGATGTGGGTCTGAGATAAAAAGAGCCATCAACTATGACTCCAAATGTTAGCCTCAGGAATTGGAAGAACAGAGGTGCCATCCTCAGCTGTGGGAAGCCTGCGGGCAGATATTGTGGGGCAGGTACAGAGCCATTCTGGAGACCATAATGTTGAGATGCCATCAGATGTGTATGTAGACATCAGGTAGAAAGGTGTGCAAGGCTGGAGCTCAGGGGATAAAAGTTGGGAGTCGTCAGAGTGTAAACAGCACATACACATCACCAAAGGACTGAGTGACAATTGGAGGAGGGGCAAGCACTGAGCCCTGGGACACTCCATCATGTAGAGGCAGGAACATGAAGGAGACGAGAGGGAGTGGTCCACGGGGAGGAGGAAGACAAAGCAGGCAGGTCCCCTGGAAACCAAGCGAAGAAGGTTTGCAAGGAGGAGGAAGTGGATCCACTGTGCCCGGTGCTGCTGCTGGGTAAACAGGCCAAAGACGGAGAGCTGACTGCTGCATCTGGCCAAGTGGAGGACACTCGGAGACGCTTGCGTGGGAGGAAGTCCAGAGAGGAGCGGGGTCCTGAAGTAAGAGGAAGGCAGACAGGAAAGGAGGAATGAACAGGGGAGACATTTATGAGGTAGAATTGGCACAGCTCAGTGATCGATTAAATATAGAAAACGAGGAGAAAGGAATTGCTGAAAGTTATCTGAGGCTTTCGCATGGGTGAATGCCCAGAAGTGTGCTACTTGCTCAAAAGGAATGAAGGAGAAGAAATAGGCTGGGGGGGACGGGGGCAGTGAGTGGGAGAGGAATTTAGTTTTTGACACATAGTTCATAATGAGTTTAGTTTTTGACATTTTTATTTAAGATATCTATGGAGCAACCGAGTAGAGAGTCTGCAGCCCATGAGAAATGTCTTGGCTAAAAGGCAGGCTTGGAAGATATCAGCATATAAATAAGGAGTGGCCAGGTCTGACGTCACTCTGGAAAAATGTGAAAAACGAGGAGAGAAAATGAGCTAGGAAAGAACCTTCCAGCAGCTGCTACCATAAGGCCATTGCCTTCCTTTTCCCCATCACGACTTCTTGAAATAGAAGAGGCTTGGCTCCATGGCCCAAAAGCCATGATGAGTCCTGGAATTCCGACCCCCTGAACCAAAATCCAGTGTTATTTCCACTAAAGCACTCTGCCCCACATGTTTATTACACAGTTCAATAATAATGACAGTGTTATTCTGACACTCTGACCAAGTATGTGTAATATGATGACAGAATTTAATTGCCACATCATCACTCACTTTTTAGGAATCAAACGTGATCCATGCTTTAAAGATAAATAGTTTTTTGGTTATACTTAGGGTCACTATCAATTCCCCAAACAACAAAAATAGTGTAGGCTAAAACTACCAAGGAAATTGAAAAGTTAGACTCCTCCCACAAATACTTCCCTGGGCAATTTTTTTTTTTTTCTTAGCCCAAAAATATGAAACAAAGAGTAAACTGTCTACAAAGTGCCTGGTTTTCCAATTTTTAAAGTTCACGTTTAGCTAGGGCAGCACTGATAAGAAAGACATTTCTGTGACGGTGACTGAATATAGTATATCATTGTGGAAACATGAATTTTAAGGCTAGAAATAGTTTATTTCAGATGATTTCTGCATCCTTTTTTACAGGTTTACTTGAAAGCTTCTTGCTGAACTAAAAAATAATAACATTATTGATCGTACATAAAATAGGAACTATTTCACATTATTATTTACTTGAAACTATAATAGACACAGTTTATCTAAACAATTTAAGGAAATATATTTAACTAGTGTATTATTTTCAAACAAAGCATTTCTAAAAGATTTAAATGTAAACAAAATGCTTATTCTCTTGAGACTTGTCTTTTTTCTCTCATTTTGATGAGATAATTCACTCATCCAGGGTTCATGAATAACAAATAATGAAAACATAAGGTTTTCTCAAAAGCTCTGAAAAGAGGTACTGTTTCTGAAATATATTCAGAAATCTACCCTTTTCAGGCTTCTTGCATTATGTTTTAAACTTAAAGACTAAAAAGGTTTTATCTTTTCATTATTAATTGCTTCGTAAACAATTTGCAATCCAAATCTGTTAGAGAATCTTTTTTTCTCCCCTGAATTCAAATTGTATATTAGTCCCATGCTAAAATGGACACAAAAATGATGCAAAATTATCCAGTGTTTGCAATGAGAATTCTCTAGGTCTTCACCATGATTCACTGGGCAATAATTGCCACCATATATGCATCGTTATGGGGCATACATATGGCACAGGCTCAACAAGTCTTCCTAACTAGTAAGCAGGGGACTGCAGACGGGGCCTGCACAAGTTTTTGTGGCCACTAACCATTTTTGAGCACCTAGTGTGTCCTGTGCACAACAAGTGTTTTCTATGAATTAGCTCGTAATCTCATAAAAACATAATGGAGGAGTTATTCCCACTTGTAGAAGAGGAAACTAAAATACAGAAAGGTAAAATAATTTGACCTCTGAGACACAGCTAAAATGTAGAAAAGTTGTGAATGTACTTAATGTCACTAAACTGTACACCTAAATAAAAATGGTTAAAATGGTAAATTTTATGTTAGTATGTTTTACCACAATAAAAAAAAACACTAAAAAACTAAAAAAAATAAACAGCTAGATCTGAACTTGATTCATAAATTCCAGGTAGATTAAAAATTTAACAGTAATAAAATAAAATAAAATTACTAGGGAAAAAAAGTGGAAAAGCTTGTATTCAAACCCAAGTAATCTAGCTTCCAAGTCCATGCTACATACTAACAGTCTTCCACAAATTGCTATTTTATGGGTGAAAACTACCCAAAGTGCTATTTTATAGACCCACCTCATTATCATCAAATTAACTTTCATAATAACTCAATAGTATTTCATGGTTGCTGGAAAATATGCAACGTACTGGGCATGTCTGGCTGCTGAACACAGGAGGGAAAAACCCCAAGACAAGGTTGAAAGCCACCTAGAAAGCCTCAAAACTGCAACCAGTTCGTTCGTTGTAAAGACAGTCACTCTCAATAAGCATTTCAAATGAGACTGCATGCCAAGTGTACTCAGGAACCTACTTCTGGAGCCTGCAGTTTAGGGGGAAATGTCTGCTATGGAAAGGATGCAGAAAATAATCACACTCATGTTTTAAGAAACCACATGCATACAGCAGAGAACAAACAAAATTACAGTTTTCCAAAATACCTCAGAGTTGAAAGCTTGCTAAAAGCCTCAAATCTTTACTGCAGATCTAAAATAGAGTTCAGAGAGAGGAAAGAGGGGGCAGATCCCAATCTTGAGGTCTCCCAATGACCTCTGACAAAGATTCCCAGATCTGAAGGCAGAACTAGAAGGGAGCTGGAGTGGGACTGCAGAACACAAAAATAAAACCAGGTTTCCCCAAAGCCTCAACTCACAATGAAGAGTTTATAAATGCCTTATATATATGACCATTCATCTCACTGATTTTACCATCCTTCATATATTAAATTAATTAGTGTTTTCTCACCATTGTTCTGGGTATCAGTTTAACTGCATTTAACAAAGGAAGGAAAGTCAAAATGCACCTCTCCCCATGCATTCAAACGCTCGATGCTAAATATAATTTCCATTTAACAAACAATGCAGTCTTTCCCAGTTCCAATTTCTTAATGCACACAAAAGCTTGGCAGAGAACGGAAAGAGAAACAGAACCAACTGCATGGCAGAGCTCTTATCAAATTGTGGAACTTCAGAAGAAGCACATGTGCCTTGGATACTTATACAACAGGCCATGCTAAAATAACAAAAAAAAAAAATTTTTTTTTAAAAACATATCATTATATTCAGATGACCCTAATTTATAAAGGCCTTAAGTCCACCCTTGCTAAGTCTAAATAATCAATGTCATTCTTTGATCAGTTTGCTAAGGAAGGAGTAATCATAAATAGTGACAACCTTCAATAATTTTGGAAGCTAGGACCACAAGGAGAAGTCCCACTTTTATAACTTGTAGTCAACTGTCATTGCAAGGAAGAGAACAATATTCTGACCCATCCATGTGCTGTTCTACCCACTGACAATGCCCCACGGAGCCAAATCCTAGATAAGCTCCGAGACTTTCCATATGGCCATTACCATCAATTTTCAATGAGCACTGATTGAGTGAGTGGCAAGAATATGGCAAAACAAAAAAGAAAAAGAAAAAGAAAAAAAAAAAGAAAAAAAAGTCAATCAGTTGCCCTGTTCCAAGAATGAGGTCCATCAACATCATGATTATTATCCGCACAATCCCTAAGAAATATCTCTGTATTTTGCCCTTGTCCAGAATTCTCCCTGAGCCCTACTGTCCTTCCCTACCTTTGCTCCTCCATCTCCACTTACTCCAATCCTGTCCATTCTTTAAAGACCTACTCGATTACCACTCCCCAGGGGAAACCTGTGCTACATCCAGCTCTAAAGGATGTCACCTCTTCTAACTCCTCCAGTAGGATGGACCAGGTGAGGTCTTTATTCCTCTAACCCCTAGACTGTGGTTAGTGTGCGATCAAGTTACTGACGTGAAGGGAGCGACTCTAGCAAGCCACTCATAGGATCTGAGGTGGGACACACTTTCCAACCTGCACGGCTGGCTCCTACTTTGTATTCCTGCTCCCATTTCCCCCCCCATCTTTCCCACTCATCCCCATAGTTTCATAGATGCATAGACTGTACCCCAGCCTGCCTGGCAGCAGTTCCACAGAGCCCTCCCCCAAGTCCAGGGCTCCACTGAGCACCCATTGGACGGGTCCTGAAGATGCTGGGGAGAGGATCTGTGAGGACAGCATTGAAGGCTGAGTCACGAGGGCTCACTGACAATAACAGCCACCTGCTGCCATCATCAAGCCTCTCATGAACCACGCAGTTAGAGGGATTCATCGTACTTATTTTTACTTTTGATTGGCACATGAAATGATACAAAATATATTTCCTTAGGACTGGTATGGAAAAATTAAAAATAACAGGTGAGATTAAGAAATAAAGGACAGAAGTGGACTACAAAACCTAAGAAGATAATCAGTTTTCATTGGAACTGTTTCATTCATTGGGGAAAGGTGTTATTTTTCCCCCATTAGGATTTAGCTGCTTTCATTGGTTTGCTCTCCTGCTCACTGATTTTGCCCCTGGGAAGCTCTGCAACTTTGCCCTTGGGCTTTTCCATATGTTTTCCACAACTCGCCAGAAATATGGCCTTAAAGTTCTTGGGAAAGACCATCTGAGATATTTTTATTTACATCCCAGAGTTCAGAGAATTTAGTGGGCCACTGTCAAATTCAGAATGAATTCTATATTCAGAATAATTTTGGGTTATTATAGCTTTGGAATATAGTTTAAAGTCAGGTAGTGTTATGCCTCCAGGTTTATTTTTTTGCTCAGGGTTGCTTTGGCTATGTGTGGTCTTTTGTTGTTCCATATAAATGTCTGGATAGCTTTTCCAATCTCAGAGAAAAATGTCATTGGAATTTTGATGGGGATTGCATTGAATCTGTAGATCACCTTGGGTAATATGGACATTTTCACAATGTTAACTCTTCCAATCCAGGAGCATGGGATATCTTTCCATCTTCTTGTGTCCTCTTTAATTTCTCTCAACAGTGGCTTGTAGCTCTCTTTGTAGAGATTTTTCACATCCTTGGTCAGCTTTATTCCTAAGTATTTTATTTTCTTGGTGGCTATTGTGAATGGGAAGGCTTTCTTGATTTCTTTTTCTGCATGTTCACTGTCGGAGTACAGAAATGCTGCTGATTTTTGAGTGTTAATTTTGTATCCTGCAACATGGTACTGGCATAAAAATAGACACACGGATCAATGTAATAGAATAGAGAACCCAGAAATCAATACATATGCCTACAGCCATCTGATCTTTGACAAAGGCAGCAAATCTACATACTGGGGAAGAGACAGCCTTTTCAACAAGTGGTGCTGGGAAAATTGGATACTCATATGTTGGAGAATGAAACTAGACCTGTACCTTTCACCATATACCAAAAACAACTCAAAACGGATTAAAGAATTAAATTTACATCCTGAAACAATAAAACTCCTTAAAGAAATCATAGGGGAAACATTCCAGGAAGTAGAAGTGGGTACAGACTTCATGAATAGGACCCCAAAAGCATAGGCAACTATAGGAAAAATAAACAAATGGAATTTTATCAAACTAAAAAGCTTCCACACAGCAAAAGAAACAATCAACAGAGTAAAAAGACAACCAAAAGCGTGGGAGAAAATATTTGCAAAATATACATCTGACAAAGGATTAATATCCAGAATATATACAGAACTCAAACAACTATACAGCAAAAAAACAAATAAACCAATTAAAAAATGGGCAAAGGAGCTGAATAAGCATTTCTCAAAGGAAGATATACGAATGGCCAACAGGCACATGAAAAAATGCTCAACCTCACTCAGCATCCAGGAAATGCAAATCAAGACCACTTTGAGATACCATCTCACTCCAGTTAGGATGGCTAACATCCAAAAGACTGAGAATGATAAATGCTGGAGAGGTTGCAGAGAAAAAGGAACTCTCACACACTGTTGGTGGAGCTGCAGAATGGTGCAGCCTTTATGGAAAATGATTTGGAGGTTCCTCAAACAATTGCAGATAGGTCTACCATATGACCCAGCAATTCCACCGTTGGGAATATATCCAGAGGAATGGAAATCATCATGTCGAAGGGATACCTGTTCCCCAATGTTCATTGCAGCACTATTTACAATAGCTAAGAGTTGGAACCAGCCCAAATGTCCATCATCAGATGAGTGGATAAGTAAACTGTGGTATATCTACACAATGGAATTCTACTCTGCTATAAAAAAGAATGAAATACTGCCATTCGCAACAACATGGATGGACTTAAAAAAAATGATATTAAGTGAAATGAGTCAGGCACAGAAAGAGAAATACCACATGTTCTCACTTATTTGTGGGAGCTAAAAATAAATAAATAAACACAAACAAATCAGAGTGGGGGGAAGAAGACACAATAATCACAAAAATTCCTTGAACTATTTAAGTCAAGTGAACAGATATGATGTGGGGGGGAGGGGAAGTGGTAGAGAGGAATGGATAAAGAGACATGAAAACAACTAAAACATATATTGAGAGGTAAAAGAAAAATAATCATAATAATAACTATGGTAATGCTGTACATCACACACTATAATTATTAAGATGGTAATAAATATACAGAAAGCTAAAAAAATAATAATAATAATAATTTTTAAACCTTACTCTATGGATAACCCAGTTGGTGCACCCAGTGGTCTTAAGCAGCAATAGCAAGGCTGGAAGTTGCCTTTTCTGCTACAGGACAGGAATGCATTAGACTACTCATAGGGGACTGGTGGTGGCAAGATGCAGGAGTTACATTGATTCATCCAGGATCTGTCCCCGTATGTCACTGTTTTGTATCTCTGAGTAATAGCAGCTGGACTCTCATACATAGCAAAGCTAAACAGAACACTTCTCATAGCACCAGAGTACACTGTGCCAGCTCCTGCCACAGTCTGAGCCTGTTGGACCTTGCGTCTTAGACGTGCCCTCCGCACGATTGATTCTCTTTGCATCACTATGATCCTTGTGCATTTCGCTCTTGTCCCCAATACTCACCAGCCTTATAGCCTTCCTTACATCTCCTACTATCAAGCAGCCCCACTTTTTTTTAACAAGTCGTACTTACCAAAGTGTGTCTGTATATAGTAGGAATTTAATATGTCTTCTGAACTGCACTGTTGTTTTTATTATAGTTTTTATTGTTTTTGTTAGCTCTCTGGTTACAAAGTAGCATAGAGTTAGAGTGGTCGGCCCCAACATTACATTTCCCATGAGCCATGTTATTTTGCATGCAAGATTTTGCAGAACATGAGGTTTTCAGGAATATATATATTGAGTTATAGCAGAGATACCCATAATGGTAATACAGCTCATGAAAACTGAAAGAGAAAAGAATGTGGATGACTCAAAGGTATCACATGAGTTCAAACACTACCAATGAAAAGGAAAGCCTAGAAAGAAGGAATTATATTCAGCTCTTCAAACTATGCTAAGTGATGTTAGTGATCAACAACCAAGAACCACGTCTGGCCAGGAACAGTGTTGGTAGGCTCCAGTGGAAAAGGAGCCTGGACCCAGCATCTTCCTTGATCCTTGGCATATTGACAAGTGTGTAATCCAGTTGACAAGTGTGTGAGTGTACATGTGAGTGAGGGTGAGTGTGTGTGTGTGTATGTGTGTGTATGCTAGGTTAGGGTGGATCGGGTTTGAGAGGGAAGGAGAGGAGGAGGGTAAGACCAGGATAATGACAGGACAGGTGGTGACATACTGATACAACAGAGTGCTAGACAAAGTCCCAAACTCTGCCTCTAATGAGCTACAAGCACTTGCATAATTCATTTAACTTCTCTGGGCCACAATTTTCTTATCTGTCAAATAAAAATACAGAATTCTATGATACTAAGCAAAAGGGTCAGAAACAGAACCATCCCTTGGCACTACCTTAGTTCCCAGAAGATGGATGATTTAGTCTGGATAACCTTTACATTTACAAATACCAGCATACAGAGAACCACACAGATTCTTAAGCCCAAAATGTTACTATCAAATTTTGTATGTACACATACACTCTCCCACATGAGTCCATTGGGTTGAGCTGACTGTTTCCAATTGGTCTACAAGGTCAGTATTACTATTTTTTTCTCTTCCCAAGTAGTACTCCTGCAAGTAAATGACAGAACCAACATGCAAACTTTCTGCATTTTTCAAACTCCAAATCCAAACTCTTTCCATTTTACCCTGCTATCTAAATAAAAGATGAAGGAGGCATTTAAAACACCCAACCAGGGGACTTCCAGTCAAGATGGAGGAATAGATGATCCCCAGCATCACTCTCTCCCACAAATCAACCAATTTACAACTATAAAAAAGCAACGGCAGCCAAGCTGGGGCCACTAGAGCCCAGCAGAATAGGAGGAGAGACCTACTGAGTACATGAAGGCATGAGAAGCCACAACAACAGAACCACTCTGACCATTTTGAACTGGCCACTTCCAGGCTGGAGCTGCTGAGCACACAGAGCAGGAGCTGGCAAAAGCCACAGCTGTGCCTTTCGGATGGAGTTGCTTGGAGGTGGCAGGGGAGAAGAGGGCCTGGTGGCCCCAAGGCCAGCACGACCACTAACAGCATTCCTCTGAGTGGCCAGTGAGTCATTGCAAGGGACCAAAGCATGGCCTGTCCTATGGGAAGTGTATGGAACACGGGCAGTGGGGGAGATGGACCCCACCAGGAGAACACTGGGGCACAGCAAGGACAGCTGATCTGCCCCACACTCAGCCCAGGACCACTTAGAGGAGACTGGTCAGGAATATAGAATTGCATGGGGTACAGTTTGATGTAAAGACTCAGGCCCAGAACAGAGTTTCTACACAATCCAGGTGCACCAGATTTCACTAGAGCCAGAAGTACCTATAAAGTCAACCATTAAAACCTGAGCTGCACAAAAGGCCTTCCCCAGGGAATCAGGAGCAAAGCAGCAATTTAGCTCAAGCACAGAGTTCAAGTGCTGGTCCCCACAGGAAGTTCCCCCATTTTAGAAGTAAGCAAAGGACAACAAATTAGTTCCAATGCAGAGTTTAAGTGGTGGTAACAGCAAATAATCAAACACAGAACTGAAAGAAAAAACAAAGTACCCACGACCAGAGACAAAGTTTGATATTAACTAGTAAAGGTTTCATCTCACCAAAAAACACCTATAACACCTAGAAGGAATGGAAGTCCCCTGGGCTATAAAGCCAGAAAGGGAAGAGGGCCAGGGGCCTCAGCCATGCCCCCTGATACCTGCAACCAGTCCCGAGGGTGGGGGCCACGAACCTTGGCCACACCCCCCTGATATGTGCAACCATCCCAGCAATGACCACCCAGCTGCTGCACGAAGTACCCCGAGTTCCTGAACTAGCGTGGTGAGGGGTGAGGGATTTTGCCACCCCCCCCCCGACATCTGCACATAGCCTGGCAATGACCGAGCCACTGCTGGGAGCCCCTGGGTCTCCACTGTGGGAATTTAGGAGTGCCACAGACTTTAATCCCACCCTTCCTCCTTCCTCCTTCTTCCATCCCATTCCCTTCCTCTTTCCCCTCTATCCCTCCCTTCCAACTGCTCCACAACAACATCATAGAATGTAAAAATTAAATAAATAAATAAATAAAAATAAAACACTCAACCATTCCTCAAACATTAACTTGAGGAATATTCATAAAGAAATGAAAGAATAACACTACCTTGTGCTTATCTCATTTATAACAAAACAGGAAGTCAGGATATTATGATCACTTTCATTTTTTGTTTGTTTTTTTAAATTTTGCATAAACCCACTGATAGGGATGGTTAATAAAAGAAGACAAATAAAACTAACAATTGCTATTTGATATATTAACATATGTCCTCTTTCCTCTCTGGTCCTTAATTTCAAAATAGAAGGGCAAGGTAGCCTCAGCACAAATTTTATTATTGTTATCCATGCTAACCATAGCCACTAATAATATAATATACCCATCAGGACTGTGCTTTAGAAAGAGCTCTTAACATCCATCTTTGCACATGAAAAAGGCTAAAATTGGTCTAATGAAAATCAAGTCTAATATTACACACTTTGCACATGTCATTATCAACATTCCCAGGCTTAAAATTTAATTAAAAAGAAGCTTAACAATACACAAAGGAAGGGCTTCCACATCACCACTTCTTAAATTACACTGAACATTACTGAATATAAGACCCATATGTTAGCACAGTATTAGATATAAAATGATTGAAAACGTATTAAAATATCACCTTACAAGTTCATAGCCCATTTCCCAATTGCAATTTAACTCAAGACAACCCATATTTATAAAATACTCACTCTGTGCCAACTGCTCTCCAATAAGTGTTTTAAAACAATAGACATAAGCTCAACTGTGACTGCCTTTAGGACACATATCATGGGATGACCCCATCTGCAATATGCCAAGGCCCTTGTCATACCTTCCAGTTTGTATATATAGTTACCACCAATCTGTCTGTCCATCCATTATTCATTCAACAAATATTTTTTGCGCCTGTGCTGGACCCTAGGGATTTTCCAGATGGAAAGTCACTGTTCTTGCCCTCAGGTATTTCCAGTTCGGTGAGGAAAAAGAGCTGAAAAGCCAGAATTAGCTAACAGTGAGGTGATTTTAAAACATGTCCTCCACTGCACCCATTATTCACAATAGCCAAAAGGTGGAAGCAACCCAAGTGTTCATCAATGGATGAATGGGTAAACAAAATGCTGTGTATACATACAATGGAAAACTATTCAGCCTTAAAAAGGAAGGAAATTCTGACACATGCTACGTACAACATGGATGAATTTTGAAGACATTAAGCTAAGTGAAATAGGCCATCACTTTCTGTGGGCAAAGAAATCTCTGCATTGAACTTGGCCTGGCCACCTTCTGACTGCATCTGCATGAAAGACTCCAGCCAGAACTCCCTAACTGAGCGCAGCCAACCCCACATTCATTCACGAGCAAAACAGATGATTGCTATCGTTTGTCTTAGTCAGTTTGGGCCCTATAACAAAAATATCATGAACTGGGTGGCTTAAACTATAAACATACATTTCTCACAGTTCTGGAGACTGGGGAGTCCAAGATCAAGGCACCACCAGATTTGGTGCTGGGTGAGGGCCTGCTTCCTGGTTCACAGACACAGGGTGGAAGGGGTCAAGGAGTTCTCTTGGGCTCTTTTATAAGGGCACTAATCCCATTCATGAAGGCTCCACCCTCATGACCTAATCACCTTCCAAAGGCCCCATCTCCTAATATTATCACCTTGGGAATGAGGATTTCAACATGTGAATTTTAGGGGTACACAAATATTCAGTCTATAGCATTGTTCTAAGCCACTGTTTAGGGATGATTTGTTCCATGGCAATAGACATGTGGAGCACAAAAGAATGCAGAAAATGTTAGGGGAGTTTGGAAGAGGGTACTCCTAACTGGAACTGAGGGAGTCAGAGAAGGAAGAAACACTTAAACTAAATCTCAACATGCCAACAGGGTCTCAATAAGCTCTTGGGCAAGGGATAGGGTTGGGAATCCAAACAGATAAAATGGCACAGTCAAAAATGTATGTAGGTGGGTATAGTTAGAACCTGGTCTAGAACAGGAATGATGGCAGAAGATAAGGCTCAATAGGCTGGCAAGGGTGTCTGTGAATAGAACTCAGAGGCTGCGGACTACTAAAGGATTTTAAGCAAGAAAGTAACAGGAATTTCAGTGGTAGGAAGATTATTGGTCATAATGAATCTGCCTAATACAAAATACCTCTCCAAAAATAAATGCTATTGTAACAAAGGTTAAAATGTATCTTGAAAAAACAATTAACTTTTGGAGTTGGTAGATTAAGCTCATAATATTAAGATTTTCCCATCAAAGTGTTAAGTGTTTTTCTTTTTTCTTCATCCTGACGAAAACAGATTGTGTCACCAGTATAAACAGCTGAATTCTAACTTTGAGTCTCCTCCTTCCCACCTGCCCAATCTTGCACCTGTCCCAGGGCATTCTCATGACAGAAACCCTCCACACGTCACTGACTTCCCATAAGACTTTTCAACTCTGTGGATCCCCTAAAATTCTCAGCAAACTCAAACCACCATTTTAAGAGGCATGTTCTCTCAACCCAGGAAAGATGAAAGAGCATTCCACCGAAAACAGAGATTGATCACCTGCAACAGTCCAAGTCTTACTGAGCAGGGATGGGTTAGGAAATGGGACAGACTAAGGAACCACCAAAGCATTGTCATTCAGAAATAAGTTAAGTAGGTCCTGGCTGGTTCTCAAAGTGCTTCGCTTAATAAGGCGTGGAACACTTACACTCCCAGACTCCACACCAATCAAATCAAACACCAAAGAACAAAATGAAAGACGCTCTTACAATGGAGTGTTCTATTTTGTCCACAAACCTTATTATAATCTTATACAGATTCAGTCTTGCAGAAAAATCACTGCAAGTTAAAAGGAGACATGGGTGCATACATTATTCTCTGAGTCAAGAAAAGGGGGAAGGACGGCAGCAGTGGAAAGAATGATCAAACTGGCACAATCACTATAGGAAAATGACGAGCTTAAACATATCCCTGGAGAGAAAGGTTGATTTCGAATAAAAAACAAAAACAAAAATCAAACGACAAAAAAAATGACCATCCAAGGATTAGTAGATATTTATAAAGGAAGGTAGAGATTGGACACTTTGCCTTACTGGTACTGAAAAGCTAACACTGTACAGACATTTTATTTAAGACTCTTAAACTAATCATATTTGTGGCTTTCCTCAAAATATTTGCCTTCTCCCCAAAACTATGCTTTTATTAAATATATGCCTTCCCCTAACACTACTACCTTGATGCCAAAGCCCCTACTCAGTCTACACATTGTAATAACCACAAGCATTCTCTTTCACCAAGATTGTGCACTATTATCTTTAATAAGAAACTGCTCCCAAGATGAAGAATTGCATTCATCTGGGACACACCAGATGATAGGTCCCCAGCTCAGATGGAAACTGTGGACCTCCACCAGCTGCTCTCAGTGGAAGTATAATGTACTCAGTCTGAAACCACTTGCCCAATTACAGTGGATGAAAATGACAGACCGGCATCATTTAACTACAATAAGAGCTTCCAGCCCTGCTTACTCTGGCACACGTGCCAGTGGGACTGGCTATTACACCGTGGGTCTCTCTCCAAATGCTGTTTTCCCAAAAGGCTTCAGCTCACTGAGCAGTATGACACAGCAACAAATCCGCTTTACTGAAATTACTAATTGAAACTTTTTAAAGAAACTAAAGCCAATGCAAAAAGTTCTCAACAGAAATGCCAACTTTATCACAGTGTTTCTAAATGTTGCTCAAAAATTCTGCAGGCTGTCAAGTTGTTCAAATTAGGAAGTAATTTTCTTAGCTTTACTCTCAGCATAAATTGATTTCAATAAATAAACTAGCAAAAAATATATTGGAATTTCTATTTTCCTCTCATCTTAAAGGTTTTTTTGGTTCTTTAACAGGTCCTCTAGGGTCATACTAAATATTCTAGGACTAAACTTTCAGAGCAGCATGAAAAGAGCGAGGAAGCTTTACTGATACTAGAAATACAATCCACTTAGAAGCGTTCTGCAAATTAATGCCTGCTGCTAGAGACTGTCAGGATTTGCACTGATTTTTAATGAGCTTCTACAGGCAATACACTTGCTGATGCTTGTCTGATTTGCTGATGCAAATCACACCCACCCAAGCTGAAGTGAATTAAAATCTATTTAATAGCCGAAACTGTACAACAGTAGATTATGTTTTATTTCCTTTGTAGGGCTCCAGTGCCACTGAGTAAGTTAATAGTATACTCTATTAACCAGGCAGGTGGCTGGCCAACTGGAGTTTGATCAACACAGTAGGTGCAGGATACCCTGCCTTGGGAAAAATCATGGAAATGAGTGTGCTTATTTGTATTCAGTTTTTAGAAGCTTTTTATTATACAAAAGTTTCATCACAGGGTTCCTTTAAATAGCAACTTTTGTTAGTATATTCTATTTAATTCAATTTACTCAGGACTGATGTGCATAAACATTTATACTACATAGGAAGAATAATGTAGTATTTGTTTCACATTTGGAGTCCAATGTCTGAAACATAGACATAATAAGTCTGTACCTTATCCATCTTTTAAATCCCTCTAGCATCTCAGAGCGTAGAGAAGGGACTAGATAAATATCAGCAGGATCAAGAGATAAAAGCAAACTTCTCTGGACTGGCCATTAGCTTGGTTTGTTAGAGCATGGTGTTGATAACACCAAGGTCAAGGGTTCGGATCCCCTTACCAGCTAACCGCAAAAAAAAAAAAAAAAAAAAGTAACTTCTCAAAGCAACACCCTCACCCACTTGATGAGTCTTCTATCTTATAATAATACAGTGTACAAAAATAGCGATTGTTTAAAAAATATTATCCTTACTGATTACAAGGCAGTTACTAACTATATTCCCTTATTATACTGGGCTTTATATGATTTTATAATATCAAGGGTATTACAATGTCAAATTTATTCAATTGCAAATGCTGTAAAAGTCTGATATAACATTTGCTTTCTTCTGAGAAATCTAGTTGCAGCAAAAAGAAATAAGCAGTGCAGAGCCGCACCGTGACTCACCTAGACTTTGTCAAGAGCTTGCTAACCGATGCCTTACCCAACCTCTCTTCTTTTCTAATGCCACTAAAATTAACTGATTAGGAGACAGATGGAAGCCTGTTGCTCCCCTGCTCAATAACCTTTTATTGTTCCCTAATGCCCCATACCAAAGCCTGAGCTTGATTATCTGGTGTTCAAGCACACTACACTCAGCAAGAAGCTCTAGCTAATCAGCACATTGCCATTCACTGGACAAGTGTGCATGGCATTCCTACCATGTGCTAGACTCCAGGGGCCAGGCACAGCGCTTGCCCTCAAGCCACTCAGAGTTAAGTGGGAAAGATGGACATATGAAGACGCTGAAAATTCACGGAGGTAATGCAACATACAGCCCACAGACTGGCAAGTGGCATTTTGCAGTCAAAGAAATATCTGATTCACTATATTTACACAATATTAGAAGAACCCATGTTGGGCCGGGGGGGGGGGTGTTCAAAAGGATGCTAGGTACCAAAAAATGTGCTCATACTTGAACACATCTCTACAAACTGCCCTGAGTGCTGAAGTGCAAAACACGAAGACCAGAGTCTCCTGCGAAAAGGTCATTTATGAGTGGGGCAGGTGACTAAGACACAGGCCCTGTTCCCAGAGCCACAGGTGCCTAAAACCATATCTTAAACAGTCAGAACTCCATGAATTAGACTACATCTCTTATATAAGCCAAAGTAATAAGCCACCATAACGTTTCAGCATGTGATAAAAAGTAGTTAGTTTGGTTAATTATTTACTTGATGTCTCTGTAAAATGGAAAAAGAAATAAATGCTAATTTAGCACAGTCATAACTGTACTAAAATTTAAATTAAATCCTAAGCACAGAAATACCCAACTCCAAAGGCAAAATTCTCCATAAATAATAAGGCAAACAGCAAGTCCTTGTTGACTTCGGCTATGGAATTCATCACTGCTTCAGAAAATGTGGCAGAACACAGACAGGTCCCTCCAGCACTGCATGGCTTCCCAATCTGGTTAATCACCTACCGAACCAAGGTCTTTGCAATGATTAGAACAGCTCTGCCTTAAGCCCCACATCTTTTTCTAGTGGATAATACCATAGACTTTCACTTTACTCTATACTTTTCATTTATTCTCAGGAAATAACTGAACATAAGTGCATATACCATAGAACAGTGGACACAGCATGCCATCATTAGGGTAAAAACAAGAAAAAAATAGCATGTTTTTGTATTCGTTGGTATATAGAAGGATACACAACAAACCGGTAGCACTGGTCACCTGGGGAGAGGTGAACTGAGTGACTCGGGAGAGACCTGGGAAGGAATTTGCACTCCGTATCTTTTGATACCTGTCAAATTTGAAAACACATAAATGTATTACTTAGTCAAAATACTTTAACAACCAAGTACAGACACTAGAGTTATATGATCTCCATTCATAATTTATATTAGTATTGAGCCAAAACAAAAAGAAAATTAAATGCACTCTTTCTCTTGAATATATATTTAATCCAATATTAAAAGGAATAAAACATAAAATGCAATTCTGCACTTTGGAAAATGTCTTACTGGCAGTAACACAAAGACTGAATGTGTGGGAATAGAATAGAGGAAATGCTTCACCATAAGGATCTATTTTAGCTAAACTTCACAACACATGAAATCTACGAGGCTCACAATTTACTCCATCTTCCACAGGAAAAAAAAAAGTAGTGAAAGTCATGCAAATCCAACAACCTCTTCATCCAAAGTTCACTTTCCTTTCTTCTGACTTCAAACACCAAGACTTGGATATGATTTATTTCTAAGAATAAAATTACCCTGAGAATGATTTCTGTATCAAAGTATCTTCTCTTCATAAAACTGTTATCCTCTCTTTGCCTCTGTCCTACAAATCCAGGCCTTCACTTTGAGTCTTTTCTGCTGAATAATTGATTCCTTAATGGATTTCCTAAAAATACTCGGTTGCTGCTTCAAACTCAATTTTTCAAACTAAAAGAGGTCAGAAGAAAAATGTTTAAATAAGAACGTTAGACACGAAGCTTGTCTAAAGATCCTAAGAATCTAGCAAGATTTTACCAAAAATCTTTGTAAGCTGTGAAGCACCATTCTTATAATAAATTATTTCAACCTAAAGAAAATTTCCCTCCCCTTCCCAAGACGAACCCACACAGGCCAAATACAACCAGAGGGACAGATACAGGGGCAGGAAAGCTCTAAGCAGCTACTAACACAATTCAACTCTGAGCTTCCTCATGGGCAAAACTAAGAAAGAAAACACTGTTAGAAAATTCACAGCTATGGCGTGGTTGCGGAGAAAAAGGAACTCTCATACATTGTTGGTGGGAATGCAAAATGGTGCAACCCCTATGGAAAATGGTTTGGAGGTTCCTCAAACAGTTGCAGATAGAGCTACCATATGACCCAGCTATCCCACTGCTGGGAATATACCCAAAGGAATGGAAATCATCAAGTCAAAGGTATACCTGTTTCCCAATGTTCATTGCAGCACTCTTCACAATAGCCAAGAGCTGGAATCAGCCCAAATGTCCATCATCAGATGAGTGGATACAGAAAATGTGGTATATCGTATATTTAAATCCTTAATCCATTTTGAGTTGATTTTAGTATATGGTGAGAGGTATGGTCTAGTTTCAATCTCCTGCATATGGATATCCATTTATCCCAGCACCCTTTGCTGAAGAGGGAGTCCCGACCCCAGTGAATAGGCTTGGTGCCTTTGTCGAAGATCAAATGGCAGTAAGTGCGTGGGTTGATTTCTGGGTGCTCTATTCTATTCCTGAGCTAAAGGTGAATGAATCAATTCACACACATACATACACACACACACACACACACATATACACAAAAACAAACAAACAAACAAAAAAAACCGGGGGGTGGGGAGAGGAAGATATAACAACCAAAAATTTTTTTTTTTTTGAAGTTCTTACAACAAGCAAATGGAGGGGACACACTTCAGTGGGAGGGGGGAGAGGGAGGAGGGAGGGAGGTTTCGGTGATGGGACATAATAATCAACTACATTGTATATTGACAAAATAAAAATTCAAAAAAAAAAAAGAAAGAAAATTCACAGCTATAAGAAAAAAAAAAACCTATAAGTTTCTCAGAGTACACTAAGTTTCACACTGGCAGTGGTTGTTTTGTGTTATGTTAAACTTAGGCCTTAAAGAAATGTCCATTAAGTGCCTCATCAGGGTGATAAACTGTAGCATAATATCCAGTTCTCAATATCCACAATAAACGCAGAATTCTGTAAACACAGCAGCAATTTTTTTTCTTTTTTGCAACCACTGTTGAGGAGAAAATACCAAAGCAAAATTCAGGGCCGACAACATAGAGGAATAATGTTCCCATATACCAGGCTTTAGTTAAAAATGAAGTAGCTGTAATTTCATACATATACATGAACACACATGTACATAGCTTATGGAACATACTGAGGACATCATTCTCAGGGCATGCAGATTTTGAAGATGGGGCTGTGTCTTATTTATCTTTGTGCCCAAGTATCTAGTAATATCTGGTGTATAGCAGATCCTCCAAAATATTTGTTGAATGAATGAGTGAATGAACAGAAGTCACATGAGAAAATGACACCCTATCGTGAGAACAAAAAGTTATGGAGCCTATCTTGGATGAGAGCTTTATTATCCTTAGGGACTTTCTTAAAAACTCTAAAGATAGCTTTTTCATTCTCTAAAAAGAATCAGAGTAAACAAGATCACTTAACTGCTACAGAAAGCAGGCCTGATCCATGGTCTTTTAAAGAGAAGGGTTAAGCAAGAGCGAGTGACATCTCAATTCCCTCTATACAGCAAAGGAAATGATGAGAACTTCAGGGGACTTACAGGTGAGGCTTGCCCTGCGAGAACCTTGCTCTGGGTTCCACGGCAGCTTCTCTCAACGTCCTTGGGTAGCAAATAGAAATGTACAGCTCAGATGACCCTTGATGGCCACCCACTTCAGATATGCAGGTTCCAACTCACAAAAACAGTGTTGGAAGGGACCATACAGATTAGCTGACATCCTTATTATACAAAAGGAAAAAGAAAGGCTTAGACAAATGAAGTGACTTGCCCACACAGCTAGTCAGTAACTGGTCTGGGATGAGAATCAAGTTCTCCTGGCCGCTGGTCCCAAGTTGTGTCTAACTCACCACACGCCCTGCCTGAAATGAAAGGCTGACTCCCTATTTGCATCCAAAGCGTCCCAGTATAAACAATCAAAATCATGTCTTCAGACAGCCAAAAGATCACCAGGAGAGCCCTTCACCTGACACGCTGCCTGACGGTTTTGAGTACTGTGTGATGCCATTCCTAAAAGACACACCAAAAAAACATTTCAGATCAGTTACCTTCATGCACAAATAAGAGATTGATTCTGGGATGTGTTTTACAAATAGTAGTTAACTCCTGTTTTTCAATACAATACTACTTAAAGTTCTCTGGACAGAATCTCATAATAAGTAGGTCAAGACATTACACTTCTATTTCCATTTTTAGAAACTCAACAAGCCTCCATTGCCACTAGGGACTTGTGTCTCAGTGTGCTGTAATTTCTACAGGTCAGGCTTATAACTAAGAACTGGGGAGAGAGATGCTGTCAGATTAAGGGCAGAGGAAATGTCATCTGTCAGACAATGGTTCTGTTTAAGCTTATTTTGATACTAAATAAATTATTTTTATGGTACTGTAGCATAAAAACCTAGTTCACAGGGCTCTGGTTGCTTTTTGCCATTTACTTTCAAGTTTTATTTTAGAAGTTGGTCTCATGCCCAGGCAGACTCATTTGGGAAGAGAAAGTACCGACATCGGGGCATAGGGTCTTATATTGTTCCAACTCACTAAATAAAGCTATTTTCCTTATCTACAAAACTGAAACTCGCTCCAGGATATTTTTCTTTTCCCAATACACAATTCCTCTGCCAAATGCATTACACCATCATAATTCTAAGTCCCATGTTTACATTTCCAAGAAACAATGTTTAATTACTCTAAAAGCAAAATATAAAGCAGCTACTCAAATTGTTAACAAACCATAAGAGTTGCTTTTGACAGGGGGGACAAACAGAGCGGAAAGGCAGCAAAGGGACAAGGGACTATGCTACATCTGGTAACTTCTCTTCCCCAACACTCCGAGCATAAAGCTTCCTGGGAAATTTTTCCATCAAACCACTAAAAATGATAATTCATTTTTAAGACCATCCACTCAGAGCACCATAGTTGGGCATGTCTGTACATGTCACAAATACCTGGAGCAAACACAATTGAAAAATATTCAATTTGGGGGACAAAAAACATTACTGAAATGCTTGTGCTTAAAGCTCCTTTCAGTCTTGGAAAACCACACGACAATGCACACTGACAGTGAAAGTCTTGATGAGGGAACAGAAGGTGTTCAAAGCTGGGTTTTAAAAAAGCAAAGATGGCTACAGCTGAATCATGTGCCACTTAGCCTGGAAGAAACGTCTTTAAGAATAAGAACTAAACTGCCAGTAGCAATAACTCAGATTCATTGCTATTCACTAAATTCAAACGTGTGGATAAGAAACCAGTGATAGCCCTTACAATAAAAGTTATGAAGAGGTGTGGCATGCAAGGAGGTCAGCCTCCCAGATGCCCAAATGTCAGACGGTAAATCTGAAATCATTTCCTACATGATAATACAACTCCAGCAGGATTTTCTGAGTCACTACCACCTCTTCCTGGGACAAAATGTTTTGATACTGCTCTGTGATATAAAATACAGTAAGTCCTTCTTACATCATCGCTCATCTTGAATGTCATAACACCCCTGATCTGCATCTGCAACTCCCAGCAAAGGAAGTTAAAATATAATATATAAGGGAGTTCAAACAAGGAGAATCCACTGTATTCATTTTCAAATGAAGACCGACCAAAATTGTCAACCAGAAAATATAACTCAAGATAAGATTCTAGATGTGACTGGGAAATAGCACCTACCACTAGAGATCAGATATTTTTAAGAATTTCTTTTTTAATGTTTCATGCTTTTCGCTCTAAGAACAGTTTGAGTTATTTAATCTTTTATTAATTAAACCGGTTTTTTTTCTTATTTTTTCCTTTTGTGGATTTGTTTGGCAGATATTTATGGCCTTAGTTTTATGATTTTGTTCATGCATCATTTTAAAGCTTTTTTCATAGTCTTTCTTCCCGTCTTTCTCTAACAATTTCATCTCCCTGGAACCAGATAAAAGGCCCCAAGAATTCAGTGATGGCCAACTATCACACTACACTGCATCAGAAGGCATAATTAAGAGGGTTGGGGGAAATGGGGAGATATAGGTTAAAAGATGTAATTATCAGCGTACAAAGAATGTACTTATCTAGGAGGAATAAGTCAAGAGATCAGATGTATAGCATGAAGACTATAGTTCATTATATTGTATTGAATACTAGAAATTTGCTACGTGAGTAGATTTTAGGTATTCTTACCACACACAAAACAGAAAGGTAAGTGTATGAAATGATGGATATGTTAACTTACTTAACTGTAGTAATCACTTCATTATGTATATGTATTTCAAAACATCACGTTGCACACCTTCAAAATATACAATAAAAAATAAGAAAAGAGAAAAACAAAAGGCATAATTAATGAAGCCAGTTCCAAGAGATCAAAAACACAGACGACCTGGCTAACCTAAGGAAGTGTAGAAAGTGCTGATGAAACAAAACAATCTGCTAATGTTTTAATGCAGAAAAAGAAGGCGTTTGAACCAGGCCACTTCAAAAGCCTAAGAGTGGAAGGTAGGAATTTAAAGGACATCTAGGAACTTTCCAGACTTGGGTGATAAATTCTGTGATCACTCTACTTATGTAGTATCTATTCGAATGGTTTCAGCTATAAGCTACAGAGAACGCATTTCAAAATGGCTTAAGCCAGGTCCTGTGGCAGACAAATTAAATCAGAATCGCTATGAGTAGAGCCCAGTATACAGCAGGCATCAGTATTTTAAAGCTCTCAGGGTGATTCTAAGGCATGCCCAGATTGAGAAATCATGACACTGGCCAATCATGTTTCAGTCGGCAGGTCTTGGACCATGTATCTAAAGCACATGGAGGATGGAGGCCTGAGCAAGGCTGAAGGTTTATTATCAAGGAAGGCAGTGGGGAGACACTGATGGTTGATGGGGAAGGAGCAGAAGGTATAAATAAAATCTTAGAAATTCATGGGTTGTTTTGTTTTATTTTTAAATAAAATAAAAAACCTAGCAACATTTATCATGGTGATCTAAAATCATGATGTACAAATTACAAGTTTCTGTAGCTTTTCGTTGGCTTTCAACAAATTATGTTATCCATCGATGTACATATATACATATATACTGAACCAGGAACATCTACAATTACTTAATCATCCCATTCTATGATTTCAGTAAGTTAAAATAAAAGTGTCTTCCTTAAATTTCAGTTCTTAATGGACCAAATGCATAAACAACAAAATACATAAACTTAAAGATGACTAAGAAAATTGTTTTGTTCTCTTCAAAATAATGTTGTTATTTTTTTAGAGATCATCCGCTTATCTAGCAAGACATGAGTAAGAAGTAAGAATTTTCCTCTTTATGATTTTTGTTTTGAAAACACAAAAATAGGACTGGCTGGTTATCTCAGCCGGTTAGAGCATGGTGTTATAACACCAAGGGCAAGAGTCAAGGGTTCAGATCCCCATACTGGCCAACCATCAAAGAAAGAAAGAGGGAGAAAGGAAGAAGGGAGGGAGAGAGGGAGGGAGGGAGGGAGGGAAGGAAGGAAGGAAGGGAGGGAGGGAGCAGGGAAGGCAGGAAGGAAGGAAGAAAGGAAGGAAGGAAGGAAGGAAGGAAGGAAAGAAGGAAGGAAGGAAAGAAG
>NW_007726827.1:414576-451952 GCF_000696425.1 Galeopterus variegatus
AGGAAGGAAGGAAGGAAGGAAGGAAGGAAGGAAGGAAGGAAGGAAAGAAGGAAGGAAGGAAAGAAACACAAAAATAAACCCAGTTAAAATGAACAGCCTCAGCATCTAGCTATTCATTGTCTCCAGAAAACAATAAGGAGAAAACAGACTGGTTCTCAGAGTGGTTAAACTGGTCTCATGCCAAGAGGGTGCTTCAAAACCAACACATATGAGTGTTGAATCTCTGCAAAGAGGTAGGAGTTTCAAAAAGACTGTGAGCTCTTCTTATGAATTTATACTTGGAGCCCATAATACAACAGGCAAAGTACCAAAGCATTATGGCATATCAAGTAACTTCTTGCTTATACACATTTAGAACTACAAGAGAGAAGACAGAACTATTCATAATTATCCTACTCATTAATATGTTTATACCTTTATAACTGTGTATATAAAATATATACATTTTTATTGAAGGTATTTACTTTAAATAGCAGTGGGCATTTCTTGACCTATTTTATTTCATTGCATAATTTAAAAAGCTTCATTTATATCTTTTAGGTATTTTCATCTATCTTTAACTACGTAAGAGGCTGTCAGTTTTGTTTTGCTGGCGAAAACTGTGGTCCCCTTAAGGGCAAGATTTGCCATTTTGACTTTTAATGATAGTGACATTACAGTATAGAAAGGCTATCTACCTTGTGTCCTAGTACTGAATGCCACATATGGACAACCATGGCAAATGGTACCTTTGTATCTTTTCCTCAGTAAGCCCAAGACCAGCGCCTAAGAGCAGAAATATAATGTAAGCCACCGATGTAACTTAAAATTTTCTAGTAACTACATTTTTTAATGTAAAGTTATTTTAATAATGTATCTGATTTAACCTAATATATCCAAAATAGTACCACCTCAACATATTATCAACATTTTAAAATTACTTATTCTACATTCTTTTTTTTTAATATTAAGTCTTTGAAATACAGTATGTATTTTACACTTATAGCTTATCTCAATGTGGACATAAAATTTTTATTAGAAATCCTTGATCATAAAACTTACAGTTGAAAAGGTAAATTTACATTCTCAAGTTGTTCCAATCATTGACATGAATATCAATTTTAAAGTGAAAATTAAAATTAAGTAAAATTAAGTAAAATTAAAAATTCAACTCCTCAGTCACACAACCACATCTCAAGCGTTTTTTAGCCAAATGTGGCTACGGGCTACAATACGGGACAGCTCAGCCCTAGATTATGGGAGTATAAGCTTGGACACTACACTGTTGTTTTCCAGAAAGAATGGTCCATACTGCAGCCACCCTATGTCCAGAGAAACCAAAGGAAGAAAGCTGTGGGAGCTCAGGTACAAACAAGGTTCACTCCGATGTAGGCAGCTGAGAATGGCTGGCCTTCCAGCCTGAAGTCATGCTGTCTGGTGAGACTCTTAGAATACCTGTACGGGGGTATTGGGGTGGAGGGGGTACTCCACCTTATTACGTGGCAGCTACAAAGTTCACTCTCAGAAGCAAAACCGACTGAGGACACTGGGACCTGAATCTTACTCTAAAGCTTCCCAAAGCATGGTGTGGTTAATAGACGAAAAATCTAAGGCCCCTGGAACCTGCCACCTCTAAAGCTGTTTATAACTTTGGTTGTAAAACTGCCTCCCAAACAACATTTTCTTAGTTTTTTTTGGTTTTGTTCTTTTTTTTTCTTTTTGTTTATTTATATTTTCCAAAGTACATTTTGAAGTTACTGTCACCTTTTGAAATTCATATGTTAATAGGATCAGTGATTATCCAGGTAAATTCGATTCTATTTCATTTTTCCTAAGCCATTTCCAGTCACTTGTAAATGCTGCTTACCTAAATGCCCTGCAGTGTGGTGGATGGTGCAGAACATGTCAGATGAACAACATATATGAAAAGATATTATGTTATCTCTGGGAAGGGAGATTTAGGTGGATAAATTTTTAAAAGTTTACAAGTTTTCAAAGAAAAAGATAAAATAATGACCATATTTTTCCCCAAATTAAAAAAAAAAAGAAAAAAAAAAAAAACACACCACAATTACATGGTAAGAAAGAGGCAGAATAACTCAGTACCACCCTAGGAAATCTAACTTTGAATCTAAAACAATGGACAAAAATATATAGAGTCACATAAAATTAACTGTTAAACTATAAGGTTTAAAATATTAACTTCTACAGATGTTCGAAGGAAGAGATCATTTTGTATTGTCATTTCAAACTCTCTCACAAATCAATCTTTACTAGAATTAAAAGTAAGGTCTAAGAAGTGAGCAATCTATTCCCTCCTCTTTCTTTTTTGTTTGATTTTGATGGTGGAGCCACCAGTAAACAGTGCAAAGGTCCAACTGCCAGCCACAAGGAGGAGAAAAAGGAAGTGGAGAAAGCAGCCCTTACACCTTTCCTGCTTTCTTCACGTGTCTTCCTTCTACACACACTCTTGTTTAAGACTTCCAGAGGGTCCCTCTCCCAGACTGCCAAACCCTTAGGTAGCTGTGTGTTTGCGTGCAAGAGCGTGGGACTAAATCACCTCCTTGGGATTATTTCCCAATCACCTTCCTGATCAAACATCTACCATCCCCCTAGCCCCCAGGTTCCATCAGGACCCCTCCCCTCATAGGCTCTCGGAATCCCTAACTTCTCCTTCAGTGGACTTGTCACAGTTTGCTTCAGTTTATAGTTACGGATTTTTAAAAATTACTTGATTACTGTATGTCACCCCCTAGGCTGTGAGTGCCATGAGGCAGAGGCCCCATCTGTTGTGTCCATCAAGTAAGCATATTCCCTAGCACAGAAACCTCCACCCAGCAGGCATTCAATAAGACCTTCGGTGGAATGAATGAATTAGCTATTTGATTAGTTCATCTACGACCTCTTTTCACTCTGAAAACTCTCCCTGAGACCTTCCTTTAATAAAGCTTTCACCTTCAAATAAAAAGATCAGTAGCTGGGTGTATATAGAAAAATATGATTTTTTTTTCCTTGTACCCTTGATGTCAGCTTTATCAAAATGCAGTTTTTAATCTCAGGGATGTTGCAAATGAAGAACTGTGGACACAAGTGGTATACAAACTCAGAGAAAACTGACGTCTACACCTTGTCAGCAAAACTGTCACCCTCTAAGGATGAAAGTGTAGAGGCAACAACCCTGTAACTGTGTCCCAGAGTGACATCACAAATTAGGGAAGGCACTTGGCCTCAGGGCTCATGCCCAACCATGTGGTGTGTGACCGAGGCTGAGCCCAGCACACAGGACAGTGCTCATGCCTGCCGGGTGCAGAAATACCAACCTGGTTTTAAATTGTGGTAACAAGTTAAAGGACACAAACATCTAACTTGAAGTCAACGAGGCTTTGTATACACTAAGAAAATGCTTAGGAAGAGGCTGCTTGTACATAGTTCACCCAGGTGTGATATACAGCTTGGGAGACCACACAATTACACGCTACACCCTTCCCCTTTAGGAGATGAGCAAGTGAGATGACTAAATTGTTTTCTGTCAAATTTTGCTTAAAAGAGGAATGTATATAGTGTATAGTAATTTCTAGAAAAACTTAAATTTCTACAAAGTGACTTATGAAGTTAATTGTCAATTACATGCAAAATGAATTTAATTGTAAAAACCCACTGCATTACATAAAAATCGATCCAAGTTAGAAAGTTCACATTATTAACTCTTGTTAGCAACAGGCTGAGAAATGTCACTAAATTTTAACGATATCCATTTGCAATTGAATTTCACCTTCTTAATCATAAGAAAAGAGGAAAGAGAGAGGAGAGAGGGGGTATAAATTATACTAAAAACCCTCCAATCTGTAGACTCAGAGAGATAACTTGTTTTACTTTCCCAAAGAAGGATGAATAATAAAAACTTGTTCATCAAATACTTGAAAAAGACCACGCAGCACTCTACTAAGCATTTACTTCTTTTTTCCAGAAATTAGTCCAATTCTGTCTTATGGTCTCTTCCTCATACTGAGTGGAAATACAAGTCAAAGTTACCCCAAATGACACAGGCACTGTCAGTGGAAACTATGACGGGCAATAGAAACACAGTGTTTATGTCTCGTTTTAATCCAAAGCAAATCAGCTCTAATGATGAGAGTACCATCTTCCATCCCTGCATGCACCGCATCTGGAAGAGGCATGAGAACACATCTGCGCTTCTGTCCTGTGATGAGTGTTAATGCAACAGACTGGGAAACAAACCTGGACTTGGCCCAAGAGATATAAACGTCCCCTGGACCCTACGTTCTGGCAGCTCTGGAAAGGCATCTGTAATCTATGAACTCCATTCTCAAATCCCTGACTTCCTCGATGGCACCAGGTAGTCACAGTGCATCCACCAGCAACTCCCAGCCTCCTACTTTGATCAAAGGGCTGCTCATCACCTCTACACTCTGGCTATAAACTGATACCTCCTGGGTGGGAAAGCTGGGGCAGTCCGGCTTCTCACATCCTTTCCTGCTCTCAGTTCTGCTTCACAAATCAGTAATTATTAACTGTACTAGAACTGAACAGACCCACTTAGTATTGCAGATGTTTCTCCCCAAGCTGAAGTTCTCTAGCTTCACTGCCTATATTAGTCCATTTCTGTTGTTTATTACAATTCCTGGAACTGGGTGAGTTATAAGAAAATGAAATTTATTGCTTATAGTTTCAGAGGCTGGGAAGTCCAAAGTCCAGGGAACACATCTGATGAGGGTCTTGCCCTGGTGGTGACTACAGCAGCTCAGGGTATCACATGGCAAACATGATGGAGCAGAGAGAGAAAGACTCTCATGTGCTTTCCTTTTAGAGCCCTCAGAACCACGCCCATGACCACTATTATTAATCCATTCACTACATCAGGGTCCTACAATCTAATCACCTCTTCAAGGCTCCACCTTTCAATTACCATAATAGGATTCCCACCCTCAACAGTCACCATGGGGATCAAGCTTCTAATACACAAAACCTGGGGGACACAATTCAATCCATGTCATGGCCCTTCCCCACCCCACCTCTCACTTGCATGGAAGTTGCTCACCTGGTTAGTAGACAATAAACAACAGTCATTATCCTAAGATGTCTGAGGGCCTGAGATTTTACATTATGCTTTAAATGATACCAATAAAAGTGTTTAACATGCCAAATAAAATTTAAAATGTATGTGTGGAAACCAGAAATTTCAAAAAGAGGAGGGGGAGGGTTGGTTATTTCTGACAGAAAAGGTGTGATGCTAACAATGAAAATGAACAGAGTTTTGGCCTCAACTCCAGGAAAGTAATGGCTGTGTCTTCCTTTACGGGAGCATCTTTTCGGGTCCAGGGCAGTGTCTGCACACTAGTGCACTCAGATAGGTTCAGTCAGTTAAAACTGAAATATTCATTCTTTGTCTCATCTATTTCCTCTTAAGTACAGGTGTGAATGTGTGGGGTGTGTGTGTTGCTGCAGAGTGTATGGGAAGGAGTATTCTTTCAATCACTTGAGGTTATTCAGGAATTGAAACAGCGCCATGTGCGAACCCCTCTCTTCTTTCAAATCCAAATAATCTGAGGCACTCATAGACCAACAGGAATAAAGGAAACCATACATTTCTGATGCAGACTGTATTCGCTCCTACTGCCACTGTAACAAATAACCACAAACTCAGTGGCTTAAAACAACAAATATTTTTCAGATGCCCATACCGGCCGGCCACAAATTTATTATGTGACAGTTCTGGAGGTCAGAAGTCCAAAATGGGTTTTACTGCAACCAAGGTCTAGTGAGCCTAAGGAGACTCATTCCATGCTTTTTCCAGCTTCCAGAGGCTGCCTGCACTCCTTGGCTGGCAGCCCTGCCTCATTCTAACCTCTGCTCTATCCCTTCGCCACATCTCCTTCTCTGATTGACCCTCATAACTTCTCTTCCAAGAACCCATGTAATTATGTTGGCCCCACTGGGAAATTCCAAGATCATCGCTCCATCTCAAGATCCTTAACTTACTCATATCGCAAAGTCCTTTTTGCCCTGTAAGGTAACATATTCACAGATTCCAGGGATTATGACCTGGACATCTTTGAGGGTCATTATTCAACCTGAATTACATTTCAGTTTTATCCATAAAGGTCTTCGTATTTGGTATTTTCATTCAAATAAAAATATTTCATTTAAACAAAAATATAATTTCAGCCTACTTATGAGCAAGATTAAGTTAAAGTCTTTCTGATTTAATATTTTTCATTATACGACATTAGTTAACGTAAACCCCCTTTCTCTGCCTCAGTTACTCCACCTCTAAAAGCTAAAATATCCCATTTGTCCCAGAAATGCTGAGTAGGGCCTGTCTAATATAATGTCTTATAGTACTTTCTATACAAGAGATCTTCAAAAGGTTCATGAAAAGATTCGTATTATATTTTAACTCTATTTTCCACAAACTTTTTGAAGTACCCTCGTTATTTAGAAGGATTCACATGTATTACATATGTAGCAACTTCTCACATTCCTGGAGTCACTCACTAGACAGCCTTGACTATCAAGACAAATCTGAAATCCAGCAGATAAACAGCAATGGCAGATAATAAATAAGACAGCATAGATTCTGCTCAACAAATATTTACATTTGGGCACCTACGGAGGGCATGGCTCAGTGCTAGACACTGTGGGGAAGATGTAAGATGAAAAGAAAAGAACATGTACACAGGGGAAAAAAACACAGTGGTAAGCACCCTACTGGAAATACAGGAGTTTCCGAATCTGAGCTGAGGAAGGTCGACAGAAGTAGCTGCTCAGACAATAACATCGCTGTAAAGGTGGCACTTGGGCTTAGTTTAAAACTAAGGTAGAATTTCCCTGCAGCATCTTTCTAATTAGAAGAAAGAGTATGAATCCTGGTCCTAGGATAAGAAAGTCCTCACTCAGAATCATTTCATTCATTACTTAGGTACACTGTATTTCCAAATAAAATAGACATTTTCCTAACTATAAAAATATCTAGTCTTCGTTTTTTAAAATCCAAAATTACAAAAAAAGCACAAAAATAAAGTAAAAATTCACCCTCGACCCCACCGCTCACAAAAAAGGTACCCATTCTTTCTAGGCATCTCTCTATGAAAATACACTCAAAATAAACACCTTCCAAAAGGTTTGGATAAGTGGTTTCTTGGTTCGCCACAAATTAAATGCAGCAACTTGAGACCAGAACGGGTCCTGTGTTTTCTTAGATTCTGTATTTATCTACCAGGCATCCATTAATTACAGGGCCAAACCAACAGGCAAAGTACTTTCCATCTCTCCTGTGACCCAGAGCCCATAGGCTGAACCACCTCCTTACCTACCTCTCACACACCCAGCCCTTATTTCCTTTGCCCTAAATCACCCAGGGCCAGGTACCAGACAACTAGAGACCCCCACAGCCCAGAGCCCGCTGACATTATTCAAACTTGCCCATCCTAAGCTGCTGTCTCCCCTGCCCTGACTTTCCCATAGAAAACTCAGTAAGGCTCTGGCCTAGGCTTCCCCTCGTTCCTGCTTCTGCCTCTTCGCCAAACCTGCTGCTCCCCCCATGGCCCTGCCTGCATGGCATAGTATGCCCCCTTCTCTTGGGAAACAGAAGTAATAAAAATCTTCTTTCAATGGCATTGACTTCTCTGTGGCATCGCTCAGTCATCTCCATAAACTAAAATCCTGTAGCTACAAATGAGACAGAAGGGGGAAACACTACTATAAATACACCTCTGAAAGGGCCAAAAAGTAACAACTGACCATGAGGACGAATACCAAAAAAGTTACAAAATCAGCCCATGCACTCATGAGTCTTGTCATGCAGGAGTCGTAGAATAACTAAAGACAAAGAGTTCTACAGACTCACAGTAGCGAAGGGTATCCGTGAATCAAACCACAAACAATAACTGATGCTCACAAAACAGCACTGATGATGATAAGACAGAGGCTTAAAGGTTAAACTAGGTTCCACACAGTCAAGCTAATGTTTCAGAAGATAAAGTACTTTAAAACAACTTTCAGCAAAAAAAAGTCTGAGCACTTAAAGAATATTTCGATCATCTGAAGAGTTAAAATAATGGTTGGAGGAAAGCTCTGCTCTGGAGTCAGGCAAAGGGTTTCCACTCCCAGCTCTACCACTAACTCTCTGTGTGACACTGAAGAAGTAACTTCACATCTCTGAGTCTCCATTTCCTCCAATGGGGAAAAATACTGAACTAGACAATATCTAAGATTCCTTCCAGCTCTGACATCTATTTTGTAAGTGAACTGTCACTATTAAACCTAGCGTGTGAATTTAATTACACATTTCAGCCATGATCACAAATTATAGGTTTGTCTTTGCCTCAAAACCGGAAGTGTAATGTTTTTAGACAGCAAGGAAACTGAAAGAAAAAAAGAAAACCCAATGGTCAAAACTATTCAAATCTTTCCTTAGCGGAATTTATCTCATGAAGAAATACCCAACATCCCCTTATCAAAGTGTTTAGAAATCCCAGTCAAGAATGCCCAACAAAAAATACCTACAGGCACATGACAGGAAAATACATGCCCAGGATTATTTTTAAAAAGAAGAAAAAGAAGGAGGTGGAGAAAGTGGGAGGGGGAGGAGAAAGAAAAGGAGAAAAAGAAGGAAAGTCCTCTCATCCACAGCACATACATTCTGTGCATCTTCCAAACAGAAAACACTCCACGATTTTTGTACCTCTGCTCCTGCATAACACAAGTATGTTTTCAAAGTGGGTATGAATGGATAAAAGGCACAAGGTTTCTGTAAAACAAATACGTAAAGTAGCATGGAAAGAACACATTATTGTTCAAGCGTCAGGAAGCTTTGGAGCCCAGCCCAGGAAAACATGCTGCAACCTAAGGTGTGCCCTTCCAAGTCCTGGTCTGTGTATAAAGGACTCAGAGATAATTCCAGACATGTGTGATTGAATGGCAATCCAACTTTCCTTAGAGAAAACATGTTTAAACTCAGAATAGTTAAGATTTGGAAATGACAGGTGAAGATTATTTCAATATACTTTTCAGTGCTGCCATAATGGACTGTCTCTCCAAACAGAGGAATCAGGGGGTCAGTTTCTTGAGGAAATAGCACCATGCCTGCCATTTAGCTCAACATTTTTTCCATCCATCTGAGTTTTTGCTCATTATACCTCAGCTGAAATTGAATATGGCTTAGAACATTCTCTGAGGGAACTTTTTCTTTCATCAAAGCATTAGGACTAAAAGAGTTTGTGTATTGCTAATTTGATAATGGTCAGTATACTGTCTTGTTTCTTATAATAAAGGCTGAAAACTGTATGGATAGTGTTGTGATGAGATATGTGACATACGATCACTTATGCTCTAAGCTCATCCAGTTCAAAGCACTTCACTGAGACCTGTCAAATTTTTCTGGTCTATCTCATTCCTTAGATAATGGGGAAAAAAAAAAGGTGGAGGAATAAACCTTGCAGGAAGTCAGAGGCTGAGGGCAGAACAAGACCAACATGACCTAAGTTCTGCCTGCTGTGCTCCAGCTACAATTTCATGCTTATTGAGTACCACGGGAGGAAAAAGGCAGACAACTGAGAATTAAAATAACACTACCATTAAGTAAACTTTTCCAGGAGACTGGCCCACTGTGTTCCTTCAGAACTGAGCTATCCCACTGCCTCAAGCCATCACCATCATCCCATTCCACGAATGCAGGGAGAAGGCACAGGGCCAGAGATTCGGGGAGCAAGGTTACCATGCCACAGCAACCTCTGGAACCCACCCGAGTCTCTGAGACACACCCAGGGCCACACTCAGGGCCTTCCCTACCACCCTCCCCACAGTAAGGGTGGCCAGATAAAATACAAGACATGCAGTTAGATATGAATTTCAGATAACAAATAATTTTATTTAGTATACGAGTAAGTATGCTTGAAATATTGCATGGGTCATACATATACTTAAAAAAAATCATTGTTTCTATAAAATTCATTTCACTGGTGTCCTATATTCTTATTTAGTGAAATCAGGCAACCCTACAACCCCACTCCCCAATTTTTTCAATACTCCTCCAAGGCATTCGATAATACAAGGAGAAAAATTAATTTCAGCCAACAAAACAACTGGGGAGCATAGGAAGATCAACAAGCTGATTTTTTGTTGGTGGTGGTGGCTGGCCGGTACAGGGATCCAAACCCTTGACCTTGGTGTTACAACTCCGTACTCTAACAACTGAGCTAACCAGCCAGCCACAACAAGCTGATTTTTTTTTAAAAGTTCAACAATAGCAAGGGCAAATGATTTTTAGAGAATAGTAGTAAACAATAACAAAAAAATGTGTGTCACTGAAATTAAAGGGTTTACCATCATTATTTGAAATAAAGAAGTCACTGGGGATTTGCAGGACACAACCTCTTCTCATAGTGCTCTGAATAGTAAAGTATACAATTAGAAAGGTGACAGTACATTAAAAAGTGTTTTTAAACAGCATGTTTAAAATTCACCAGTGCTTTGAAAATTTTCTAATACAGTTGACTCAGTTGTCTATGGTAAATGTAATTTTTAAATTTATTGATGGCATTCAGTGTTAGCACCCACTGTTTTCCACTTAATTACTTGCTTTAGTGACACAAGCCTCCCCAAATTCTTTTCTGACATACACAGAACTCCTCCGCATCACCAGCTTTGGAAACAACCCTTCTGGGTTATGTAAGGAGGGCAGCTGATAGAGAATGGGGCTGACAGGATTTCAGGAAAGACTTAAGTCAGGGTCAGGAGGAGGAAACTGGATGGTTTCCCAATACCTCAGACGCACAGTGTGGCTTTGTTATCCTTAGTGAACAGACACGCCCATGCTCAAAGCACAGTGCCACGCCAAAAAGAAGTAATCTGGAGGCTGTCCATATCTCTGTTCCATGCATACGATGAAGAAAAAGGACGCTTCTCCTTCCTAGGTCATAGAAACTGTAAAAGGCAAAAAATTACTTACAAGATGGAGCCATAGAATGCAGACATTCTATTATCAAAATATAGCCATTTATTCAGCAAGATATGGATTTATTTAAATTTATTGAATGATGGATTGATTAAAAAAGTGATAAGCAATGGCTATCAGTAAAAAACTCTCTGATCATCCAGAATTTCAGCCTGGCATTTGATAAGATGTTGCTAGTAGGAAAAAAAAAAAACATTGTACATCAACCTCCTCATTTTATATTAAAGCATAAATGCCCTTTGATGAAGAAATAATAATAAAGCCGAGCCTTTCTGGGTGCCAGCCATTGTGCTAAGAGCTTTGCATAAATTTATCTCATTCAATCCTCGCCACACCTCTATGAGTTGGAAAAAAAAAATTCTTATTTCTATTTAACCTCACAGGAAGACTACTAAGTCTGCAAGATATTAAGTAGCCTGTCCAAGGCTACAGACATGGTAAACTGCAGGGGAGTAATTCAGATCCACTGTAGACTAATCCAAAAGCCATGCTCATCACCCTGAATGGATACCGATGTTTAATGACACATGTTCTGGGTGGTAATCATGTCACAATAAACAGAGGCATAAACTTTTGCAGGAAACTCACTTAAATTTCTCTGGCCCTCAGTAATACAATGAAGCTAGATCATCTTCAAAGACATTCCCATATCCAAAAATCCAGGTTCTATTAAATTTGAACCAAAAATTCCTCAAGGTTCGCTATACATACTTGCATTTAATCTTTCTAACACTTCTGAAGCTCAGAAAGGTTAAATGGCTTCATCGAGACTACATGGCTATTCAAATTCCGATCCTTCAAATCCACACCCAGGGCAGTCACCATTAAACCATAGCTGGATCCATGACCTCTGATTACATGACAATGTTCCAAGATGGTACATGTGTAAACCACCCAGGTTACAAACCCAACTACAACACACCAGCTATTAATTCCTAGGTTTGTCAAATGGGCTTTTCTCTCTCAATAAAAAAGAAAGTAGCTGAAAACTCGGACTACATAGCTATAAACCAAGAGTGAGGCATCAGTGCTGACACTGTGATGCAAGCCTAGCCTATGTCCCAGACACCCCAGGCAGGCCCTGGCGACCATACAGCCCCCACAAAAAGCAAGCCTGCCACTCCACAGCCCCCACAAAAAGCAACCTGGTCCTACAGGTAAAAAGAAACTGAAGGCTGGGCTGGCAGGTGATTTATTTTTTTTTGGGGGGGGGGGGAGAGGACCACCTAAACGTTACTGTGGAAATCCAATTAGCCTTATTAACCTAAGACTTAAGTCATTGAGGGTTTTGTGATATTTCAGACGGAGCCTAGTACCATCTGGATTTAAAAGGATTTGATAAGAAATTCAGATTGCAAGAGGACATTAAAATAACCTTTTGGGGACAATTCATTTAACCATTTAAAAGCATCTGTGTACCAGTGATCAGTGAGGTAATCACTAATCATTCTCCTCTATTCATTAAAACAACTTTTTAAACTTATAATCTTGCTTTTCCTGAAAGATTCTTTTCCTGCAATTTGCCTCAAACATAAGCTTTTACACACAGACAGTCTCTACCCACCAAGCAAGTTATGTCTCAGGTCATTCCACACAGTCTGTATCTCTCTTTCTGTATATAATTTTCTGTTTTCTTTTTTTTTTTTTTAACTGAGTGTTTATTTATTTTTCCACCTATTTAAAGTGTACAATTTTATAAGTTTTGACATACATACAAGTATACACCCATGAAAACATTACTGCAATCAAGATAACAGACATATCCATCATCTCCAAAACTTTTCTCATGCCCCTTTGTTTTTTTTGGTTTTTATTATTATTATTATTGCGTCATAATTGATTATACATATTTTGGGGACTCAATGTTGACACATGTTGATCAAATCAATATTACTAGTATGTATATTGTTGGGAGATTGGACAAGGGGCATAAAGAATAATTTTCTGTTTTCTATAGGCAGGAAGATAAAGTTCTGATGTAGAGAAAAGGGAGAAGAAGGAAGCTCTTCGGACCTGGAGCTGGTGCACATTCTCCACACGAGACATACTGCTAAGGAGGAATAAAAAGAGAAATGAGACCAGTCCCTCCCCTCACAGCATGCATATGAGGTAGATGACATTATGCTGCTCAAAGCGACAATGGAGCCCAGTGAGCATGAACCGATGCTTTTAAGGGACAGGGTGAGTTGACGTGTAATTCCCATACTGCTCAGTCTTGCTCCGTGAACCCCCAATCCCCCAAGTATAAAGTTGATTCTTATAGAATGTTTAATCTGCTCTGCAAGTCCCACTACCCAAGGAGCAGCTGCCTGTAAAGGCAAAACTGAAATGTACAACCAGAGCTGGCATGACTTTTACCATGAAATTGCTTTAAAATGCTGACAGAATCACAGGGCAATAGGTGATCAGTCATAAGCAGAAAAGCTGACTGTTGCTATAGAACATGAACGACATAGGTCTATGATGCCAGAGCTCTGTGTTTGTCAAACTGCATAATGAAATAATTTGTGGGTCAGTGACCAGCATTTTATGTAAATTAAATGGAAACATATCCTTAGCAATAACTGTACACATTTGCAACTCAAAACAAATACTTTAGGTTCAGTGTGTTTGTGTGTATGTGTATGTGCGTGTGTGTGCATGTGTGTGTGTGTGTGTGTGTATAAAACTAGTCAGGATGTAAAATGTCTTTCTTACTGGAGGTCATGATTCAAAAAGTTTGGAAAACACTCTTTTAGGCTCAGTAGTAAACTCAGTCTTCGATAACTGCAGCCAAAGGGAGCAACAATAAGGACTGTGACCCAAGGAAATACAAACAAAAATGAATAAAAATAAATACTTCCTTTGAAGGACTGACCATACAGTTCCCAACCTTGACCCCAACTCTGTTATTCTTGGCTTGAAGTAATCCAACTATCTGAGAAAACTACTGCAAAACACCTGAAAGATTTCAAATGCAGGTGTCAGGAAGGCTCACACCAAAAATAAATAAATAACATCAAGTTTTGAAAGACAGGAAGCCTAGTTCCCAAACCATAAAGACATTACTAGATTAAGAATGTTGATGTTACCATGTTAAAAAGCCAAGCCAAGTAGACAATGCACACTGCAAGCATGAAACTGGTCCCTAGAGCACCAGAAACACAATGCTACACAGGCAATGCCTCACTGTAGGAAAAGAGAAAAGGATCATTTTTTTTTAAAGGACTAATAAATTTACCCCAAATTATCTTTGTAATCTAATAACTTTATTTTTGGATATTTAAAACAAATATTTTCGTTTTTGAAAGGGCTAAAAATTAACAAAGGGGAGGTCTAAATACATTTACCCTAATTCTCCAATCCCTTATGTATCTCTATAACAAATAAGATTAACTGTCTTCATGGTCACTGATTCACTTAAAAATTAATTGAGCATCTACGAGGCTGTAGCCACAGTGATGAGATAATTGAAGGTAAATTGGTTCTATCCAATTTGTTTTCACCCTATATAACCAAGAGACTAGAAACATGGAATATACAAATATATCTAAAGTAAAACTACCACGGACGGTCAAATTTTCTTGTCAGGACATTGTAATAGTTCACAATGTTATTTAATTTAAAATATCAGACAACTGTCAAAAAAAACAGAAAATAACAAGTGTTAGCAAGAATTTGGAGGAATTCAAACCCTTGTACACTTGGTGGGAATGTAAAATAAGGCCACTACAGTAAACAATACAGTGGTTCCTCAAAAAACTAAAAATGGAATTACCATATAATCCAACAATTCCACTTCTGAGTATATACAAAAAGAGAATTTAAAGCAGGGTCTCAAAGAGATATTTGCAAACCCATGTTCATAGCAGCAGTGTTCACAATAGCCAAAAGGTGGAAGCAGCCCAAGTGTCCATCTACGGAAGAATGGATAAATAAAATGTGGTATGTACATACAGTGGAATATGTGCCATTCAACCTTAAGAAGGAAGGAAATGCTGACACATGCTACAGCATGGATTAGCCTTGAGGATATTATGCTAAGTGAAATAAGCCAGTCACAAATAGATAAATACTGTTATGACTCCACTTAAATGAGGTACCTAGAGTAGTCAAACTCATAGAAACAGAAAGCAGAATGGTGTTTTCCAATGGCTGGCAGAAGAGAAGAATGGGGAGCTGTTTAATAGAGTTTCTGTTTTGCAAGATGAAAAGAGTTCTGGAGACTGGTCACACAACAGCATGAATGTACTCAACACCACTGAGCCGTATACTCACAAACATTCAAGTTGGTAAATTTTATGTGTATTTTGCCACAATTAAAAAGTAAAGCTCTGAGGCTTAATAAACTGCAGAGTGTCGCCCGTGGTTCTGGAAACAGGGAACAACTATCAGGGGCTCTGTGTAAGTTGAACCCGGGCTTTGCAGCAGCCCTCACTTCCTTTACAGAAAGCCCGACCTGGAAGTTCTGGCTCTTTAATTCATTGTTTAACCAAACGGCCTTGCAAAACCATTTCCTCAAAACACAGAACAGGGCTATTTTGATGGAGTCCTGTTTTTTTTAAGTTGTGAAACAACAAAAGAAAAAGTTACAGGGAGTATAGGAAAGTAAAACTTTTTTTCTCAAATCTTCTCAAATTAGTTTTTTTTTTAGCGTGTAGAATTTCATTCTGAAATTGGATTTTTTTTTTCTTGAAGCTGCAGAGTATCATTCATTCAAATGCAAAAACTATATATTTGCAACCATCTCTTTCCCCCAGACACACAAGTTCCTGCATTGCCTATTTTTATACTGATTGTACACTGAACTGGGGCACCTCTGAGCAGGAGGACCAGAGGAAACTGCCCCAGGCTGCTCAAAAGAGGCCATTTTCACACATAAAGAAACAGTGATAGTTTTGAAATTCCTGGAGGAAAAGTACATTATACAGTGTTTTCCTTTGAAAATGACTCCAAAACTGTTAAGTTTAAACTCTACTATCATTTTACCAGATGCATGGTTTGGGACTAACATACCAGCACATATCTGCGTCTGTAGTGATATACCAGCTGTAACATGGCATCAAGAACCTTTTGATCTAACTGTGCTTACAAATTTGGGGTAACCAGGTGGGACAGAAGGAGAGAAGTTTCTGCACACAGTGATCCTCATCATTTGTGGTAGTAGTTCTGTTCCATACAGTAGCTTCCAACACTGCATTAGCTAATACCAAACTCTTGCTCCTAGGGGAAATACAGGGTTAGGCTCCTATCAGCCTCTGGTCACATTTTCACTAACCGATCAACACATAACCTTGTTTTACGTGTGCTTCTGTTTAAAAATACCTTTTCTGATACATGTTGTTGGCTCATTACATTAACATGGAACTCACAGCCAACAGCACTATCACTCACACCTGAGAAAGCTTAGCTAATCAATGTATTTTTCTCCACAAGGCACATCGCAGCCTTTTTGCACTGAGACTATCAATCAGCACTTCAGCCTTATGCTTGGGGGCCATTTAAACAGTGAACTCGCCACCAAAAAAGCACAAAAATGAAAGAAACATGGCAACAAGAACACTTGTTTGCAGTATGAACTGAATCAAGAAGGCAGAGATAGCGTTGTTTAACTTCAGCCACGTACGTGTGCCTTGAGCTACTCAGATTTTTGCTGTTCTGCACATGTCCACCAATGACCATGAAAGCACTTTGAGTATTGATTTGGGAGTTACAAATAAATTTTAGCAAGAAAAATAAATAAATAAATAAATAATAAAAATAAATAAATTTTAGCAAGTAGGCAAATTCACAAGTAAGTAATCCGAGAATAATGAGGACTGACTATATTAATTGACTTGGGAACTTTCCTAAACCTAAACCTACAGTAATAAATATGAAGTCTGTTCAAACCTATCAGTGGTGACCCTTTTAAGAGGTCATTTGAAAAATCAAGTGTTCTGAGCCGTATATACTGTGCACTAGTCACTGTCTGCTAGAGGTGGTGGAATTGCTCCCCTCTCTACTCCAAATCCAGCAGGTAAAGTGCTGGGTCAACAGTTGACTGCCACGAACCTAGCAGTGCTGGCCACCAGCAGATACCAACATAAACATCTATGCAACTCTGATCCAATCACAAGCTGCTTGTCTACCCCTGACAGGATTTCCCACAGTCTCCAGGAGGCACTTCCTCAAAATCATTCCCTTTGTCTATTCATGACTTCACCATCTCATCTGAATATAACTTCCAGCTAGAATTCACTGACATTCTTTCACATTCTAACAAAGATATCTCTATTCCAAGATCTCTATTTCATTTCCATATATATGCTTAAGACACAATTCAAGATTTCAAAAATGCTTGATTTTTTTCCAATTTGCTATTCATGGCAACACCAAGTATCTTACATTATAAAAGTTGAAACATGTGACAGACATTCTGCAACTACTACAGGATCCTGGCAAAATAACAAACGATTTTTTTTTAATCTCCCTGGAGGAGGAGATAGACACTTTGATTTATAGTCACTATCAGAATGTACCAAATCATGCCGGTGAGGGCCATACTACCAGGTGCCCTGGAAGTTCATTAAGATCACAGTATTTCTTTGGAGCTTGCAGGAAAAGCTCAAAATTCACAAGCCCACCACGCAAGTGTTGGCAGAGATAAGCACTCAAGACATGTTCCCAGGGAAGGAGCCATTTCTGATCATGTCAACTATCCCCCATCTCAACCGTCAATCCTCAGTTCCTCCCTCTTTCCTTTGATACTAAAATAAGAAGCACTGCTCTCAAAAACTTCCGCTTTTTAAAAGTCTCAAAACTGGTTACTTTTTTAAAAAGCCTTTTTGACATTACAACTAAAAAAGCTTTTAAGCCATTAGTAAAGTTATGACTAATATATTTAATTTTAAAAATAATTTGCCATTCTTAATTACTTTCCCACTTTAGGATATTCAAAGAAAAAATGTTCGGCTGTGCTTTGGATTTCCTGTGGCTGATTTTTCTCTGTGCCAGTCATCAGCAAAATTCTGTGTCTGGGCCAACCAGTATGTGCCTATGGCCTTTCCTGTTCTTTTTGTTTCCTTGGGTATATTCCTGTCAGGTGCAAACACTCCAGAAATGTAGAATTATGACATGGGAACTCACACTGAGTCATAGCTGGAACTCATCTCTTCTGAGTTCACAATTACAAACAAATGAAATCTAAAACTGCATTTAAAACAAAAAGGTAGCTGGAAGTTTAAAGTGCAGATGTGACTTCAGCCCCAGCTGGATACGCTCAGGGAGAACAGCTGTCAGTAATAAACCTAGAAGAGCTACAAAGGTTAGTTTATATCCATCACGAGTCCTAAGTGAAAATGCTGATGTGAATATAAAACTGTAGCACAGCTGCTTTCCTACCCATTCCGAGTGTGCAACATGGAAAGAAACAACCTGGAGAAGAATCCAAAAATGCTGTGGGGAGGCAGAGCAGGTGTGACACATGAGTGGTGAGGAAGCTGGTGTATGACACCGTTAGCGCAGCCCCACACACAGAACCATCAGGAAATAGCTGGCACCAAGCCTGTGCATCCTCTCAGCTCTCCTGAGAAACAAAACATTGACCCACTGCGACATTCATTCAAGGCTGTCATAGAGGAATACGGTTCTTGGTGGGATCTGGGGAGATAGAGAACAAAACTACAAACAACCAGGAAAGGTACAAAATTAAACTTCAAGTGACCAGAGCAAAAAGCAAACCTAGGAATGATCATCATGAAGACGGTGATTAAATAAAAACTGTAAACCCAGAATAAGGCAAGAGAAAACCCGGAACCTGAAAAGTAGAGGAAGTTATAGTGGTAATACTGAAAACACTGTGAATGTAGCTTAGATAAAATTTATTCATGAGACTTCTTTATAGATGTAGACTGTATAGTCACATAAACTAGAGTCAATTAGGTTTTTCTAAGTTATGCTCTTGTTACTGGATCTTATTACAGCTTTCGCATTTCAGAGCTAGATGTCTTATTTTTAGAAGGCACTAACTATACACTTCAAAGTAGGAGTGATTTTCTTTTTCATATTTTGCAGCCAGGTAATTTTATTCACCAAAGCTAAATGGAGAAGTCACTTATGAAGTCATATGGACTAATTTAGCCCCGTCTATTTGAGAAACTTTAAATATTAAATTCTACTGTAAAATCTCAGCTGGGAGTCAGCGCTCCCTCCATTGAACTCCCTGGGCACCTATCCTGTGGCCCAGAGCTTTCTCTAACCCGTCTATTTGAGAAACTTTAAATATTAAATTCTACTGTAAAATCTCAGCTGGGAGTCAGCTCTCCCTCCATTGAACTCCCTGGGCACCTATCCTGTGGCCCAGAGCTTTCTCTAACTCAAGAAGCCAGAATGATTTGGTGCAGCTGATAGTGACTAGAGGTCAGAGAGTCTTTGCTTCTCCAGGGAGATTAATAAAAATAATAATAATTTATTATTTTGCAAGGATCCCTTCACTGAATTTCCTTTGGGTCAGTAGCACTCACCAGAAAAAAAGGATTCCACATCTGTCCTATAGTGACTTTCTTAAAAGGCTCATCAGTAAATACAGTTTTTGAACAATCTATTAGCTTGGAAATTTACTACAATCTATGATCATTTTGTTTAGTTCTAAATACACACTTTCCTTTTTTTTCCCCCTTAAATGAAAGAGGGATCTAGGGCCAAACAGTAAGAATATAAGTAAGAAATAAAAATAAAATGAATGTCTTGATTTGTTTTCTGGAGTCAGACTGCCTGGCCTTAAACCCCCAACTCTGCCACTTTCTGGCTATGTGATCTTGGGCAAGTTAGTGCTCCTGTGCTTCTGTGAGGATAATAGTAGTCACTACCTCATGGGGTTTCTGTGAGAATAACAAGGGTCAACCAAATATACAAAGCACTTAAAACTGTTCCTGTCACACAGTAAATGCTGTATGAGGGTTAGCCATTTATTATTATTACTATTTACATGACCATATCATCCCAAATCCTGTATCATTTGACGTTTAATACCTAATTCATAATGATACCTTTACACTTTACCATATCATATTAAAATTAGCTTTATATAGGAAATGATACATGATAAAATATGTTACAGAAAGAAATCCAGTGTTTTTTCTATATTGTTATTTGTGGGCCAACTGAACCCAACTATCACAACAAACAAATATGAAATCCGATCAGGGTGAGTTTAAAATTTAGAAGGGCAGAAGTTGATAGAGACTGAGAGTCTCTCTGGAACTGATATAATTCTGGCTATGGCCTAGACTCAGGGCCTCGCCATCAGGAGGACGGACCCCACCCGCGTTATGTCGCAGACAAGCAGCCGGGACTAACACAGCACACTGCAAACGCAGGGCCAAACAGTAAGAATATAACTGATCTACTGATCTACTAGGCAGCCACTCTGAACAACCCACACAACAAATTTACTCAGAACATCACCTCACTTATTTGAGATTTTGGTTTATTCAGATTATAGTGATGTTCCACTAAAGTCACTTTGGTTTCTCCTGGTTCTAAAATTCGGAGACTCTCTATGTGGGCTTTTTGATTTCTGCCTTTGTATTCTCCAGCATAACCTCATCAGCTACCAGGTACTGCGATTCCTAGAAATGTCTGAAGAATAGCATGTTCCAGTTAATTAAATTTGTCTAGTTAATTAAAAAAAGTTGTTTAAAGTCTTGTTGAAAAATGTTTGAAAAATACACTGATACACTTTTGTATTGAATAAATGAAAGTATTAAACATTGCTTAATATTTTTTGATGACTTAAAGCCTAAACTTCCTTAAGATTTTAAGAGAACTATAAATACAGGGTTAGCAATCCAAAGGAGAATATTACTTCAAGTTTGGAGAGAGACAGGAAAGGCTACACTGGCCACAGGCTAGGACCTGCGTCCCAAAGCAACAAATGGATTTAAACAGGTGGAGACTGGAGAGGGGAAGAACACAGGAGTGCAGGTGGTGAAGGAGATTTAGGTAGGGAAAACCCGCAAGCTTATGGAAGCCATAAACCTGAAAGTGTGGTCCACATTTTCCATACCAATGCAAGCATGAAGGGAAGTGTCAGTCTGGAGAGGTAGGACAGGGCCAGATCACACAATGAACTAAAGAGTTTGGATTTTAGCTCATAAGAAGTCAGGAATCACCAAAAGTTTTTCAGCTGAAAGAACAGAGACTGGGAAGTGGATGACATGATCAAAGGAATGGATTAGAATGATAGGACTGGCAGAAATGTGAATGGAGTGCTTACCCTACTTTACCAATTTAATCTCACTTTATAAATGACGAACTCAGACCCTGAAGAATTAAATATGTTATAGGTCAGTGTGACTACAGCATCTCAGCGCCTGGCATAGAGAACCAGTGGAGAAAACCCCTATCCATGCAAAGGACTCAGCACCACATGTGGTACAGAGCAAGTGCTCAATAAAGGTTAGATCTTCCCTCCCTTGCCCTTGAAAAGCGGAAATCCAGATGTTAAAAGGATGACTGACACATGGCATATCTCACCGGGGCACTGTCACAGGCACAACATTTTTAGGCGCCATAAGTGGTTAACTTGGGATGCAGCCTCCTAAAAATTGCTGCCTAAAAGCCGTGGCTCACTATGACTCATGAACATTCCTGTTTTTATCAAAAATTAGATATCCAAAGTCAGGAGAACATTATTTTCTATGAATAGAGGCCTTGATGAAGTGATACACTTTAAAAATCTATCAAACTGTACACTTTGGTGGAAAGATTTGTAGCGCCTCACCACCACACTACTATTTCCAATGTAAGGGCTTGAGCTGCAGAATGTACTGCTGGATGGGAAGTTTGGTCTATTCTGACTATTTTCAAACAAGTTTCTATTTTTTATTCCCATACCACATGAAACTAGGAATGCCTTAAGAACCAGAGACATTTTTCACTTAGCTCCATGACAAAGTTCAAAAAGGACTCCATGGCAAATACTAGGGTTGCAAATAGATGACTGAGCTCCTCTTAATTCTCAAATTATGAATAATATTTTCCTACATATTAACCTAATGAATTAAATTGAAAATAAAACTACTATTAGAGGAGGAAGAGTACAATAAAAGATAACAAGCCAGGCTCCAGTAACTGTTCTTGATTTGTTCAAAACACCATTACTCGTTTCAAATATTCTTGCCTGGCAACAGGGGTTAATATCTCACTTGCCTAATGGCAAGGGGCTTGATCTAATGGCTTTCTGGGGCCCCTTCCAGGTCTGAGAACTCTAACTTAATTAGGTTTGCTAGACTGAGAGTCCAAAATCATGATTCTTGTCTTAACTGCCTGCAGGAACCTGGTGGCTAGCCTGGAGCTCTAGCTGAATAAATAGTATTTAAAAGTGAATGCTGAAAGCTGCCTTTCCTATTTATCAAGTGCACATTTAGAATAGCTATTTCTTTTTCTTCAAATTTCATTAAAGTATCCATTCCATCATGCCTTTTCTTAAGAGAGTCATGATGAAGTCATAATAATCCTACTGGAATCATTTTCATTCCAACAAATTAGATATTAATGAAAGTCTATCCTCACAACTGAAGAAAGGAACTAATTCATTATGAAAACGAGTAACACGCATGCGTGCTTATCAAGGGCCCCTAAAATAAATATTTTCATAGGAAAGCTGTGTTTTTATATCCTAAAATTATTTCCAGCATGGGGCATGGAGCCAGGGCAATTCCGTAACTTTGCCATTTATAGCAAAGTTTAGGCGAAGTTGCAGGGCACACAAAAAAGTATACTTGCTCGACATTTTAAAGCCATAGAGCCAATTAGAATGCGCATGCAGAAAAGGACTTTGTCTCACTGGTGAGCTCCGTGAAAGTGAAAGAGAGCCCACATGTTTGCACGGGTGTATAGCTGGCAGAGTACTTATGGGGGGGGGGACAACAGGCAACAGAAAATTAATTTCAGAGAAGGCACACTTCAGCTCCTAAAAGGGGAATACAGGAGATAAAATAAAAGGGCATTCACTGATATACAGACTTATCTTCTCCTTTCACTTGGGAGTATTTGAAGACCAGAAGTAAGTGAAAGTAGCTAAATGAGTAAAAAGAGAGAAGGTGAATCCATCCAACATTTCCAACATCTACCTACCAAGCAGAGACAATTCAGTCATGGATCCAGAAAATTCCCTTCCCCATCCAATTTAAGAAGAAAGTTTTAAGTGGAAATAAATTAGCCTGTGGTGACCCCGAATTGTGCTGGGCTTCAAGAAATTATGAAAAAAAGTGTCACCATCCCTGCTGTCAGCAGCTTACAGGCTGGTGGGCAAGACAGAAAAGTATACAAGACAGCTGCCATACTGCGTGAACACACGCTGTTAGTGGCCACTCTCATGGCCAGGGAAGGACAAAGAAGAAGGGACAAGAAAAGATGGGGTGGAGGGGGTGGGGGAGACCTAGTCAACATTCAGTTCAGGTCTCTTAAAATAAGGAAGAGACTAATTAGAAGCTTACGAGGATTACCTTCCAATAAAATGATTATTCTCCACTTTTATTAATATCAGAGAGGCCTAGGTTTTAAGGAAAATCACTCTCCAAAGACAACACTGACTTTTTCTTAATCTCCTCCACCTCATCTCCCCCAAAAAGATTAAAAGAAATAACCTCCAAACTTTCGGCCTAGTTTCCAGTTCACAGGAAATACAAGGACAAGAGAAAACTAAATGGCCCCACGGCAAACCATCAATCAGACACACCCTCACTCGACATGGGACTTTCTCCAAGGCAAGTGGCCTGGTCTCTTTAAAAAGTCAATGTCATGGAAAAAATGTGAGAGAACTGTTCTAGACTCTAGAATAAATGCAGAAGAGATTTTAGGGCCATAACATGAATTGCAGAGGGGAAAAAAAAAGCCATAAAAGACATTTTGAGGACAAGTAAGGAAATTTGGACATGGACTGGATTTCAAATATTATGCAAAAGTTATTGTTAATTTTCATATTTTGAAATATTATTGTGGTTATGTAGGAGAATGCCCTTATTTTTAGGAGACAGATATTCAAGAATTTAGAGGATAAGCATTATGATGTCTGCTTACCCCAATTTACTTCAAATTGTTCAGCAAAAAATATATATATACATATATGTATATACCATCACACACATACACAGATGAAGCAAGCAGCACAATGCTAACAATTAATGAATTTAGGTAATAGATATAGGACTGTTCATGTACTATTCTTTCAATTTCTCTGAAATTTTTTATAATAAAAGGCTGTGGGGAGGGGAAAAATGCTGCTAAGATCTTACACATGTGAAAAGAAAGTAAGTTCATCTATAAGAAAACTTACAAGTGTGAATGAGGAAACTTATGCATTTATCAAGTCACTAGCAAAGACATTTAATCAGACTAATGGGTTACTTATTTATCTCTGAAAATTGCAACCACTTTTATATCTCAGATTGGTAGTGATTTTCTGCTATAATCTATCCCAGATTTATTACTCAAATAAAAAAATTTTATGACTTCAGATGGTAGCAAAACTGTACGGTTCTGGTTTTCATGCGTTAGTGCACAGCATGTTGTAAATATAAATGATTCCAAGATAAGTCAGTCAGGAAAGATCAAATAACCCGGTATTTACAATTCTATCAGAGATATATGACTGGTTTACCCATTAGGGAGAAATACAGCCTAGAGTTTGCACATTCCTCTGATTTTCTCCTATTAAATTATATTTAAATGTCTCCATAATGCTAATAGTCATTGCCCCACCATTCCTTAACTACTCTGTGGTACCAATATGAAAAGGAAACCCTAAGAATAATTTCAGCAATTGAGAAGAGGAAGCAGAGAGATTATTAATTTCATGTACTGTGTATAATAATGTAAATGATATCTGTATTTCCACTGTTTCTCATATCTTCTCTAACCCAGCCTAAGATTATAATATCAAACCCATATTACCACCAATGTTAATAAGGTAGATTGGTTTCAACTTTTCACCAACAAAACCAGTGGCATTTAATGAATTACATTTCCAAAAGTTTATTATAAAACAACGGCAACAAAAAGCTACTCTGAAACTTGTCTCTAATTCCTAACTAATCATAACTGTCAAAGAAAGCATTTCCTAAAAGACCCATTCATCAATTCTGGACCATCTATTTCTCTTGAGTCAAACACTTCTGCTCAGGCATCCCTAATACATTACAACACCCTTATTCATGTTCTTCTAATATTCCTAAAATGTCTTTCACATACTGCAAGGTTACCAGAACTGTCCTGAAAAGCTGTCTCATCTGCCTTAATCATCGATGCCAAAAATCAGTTCTCAAGCATCAACAGTTTTTCACTTAATCAGTATTATTGTCTGCACACTCTATTTGTAATGCAACCTATCAGGCCCTTGCAGAAGGCATGCAACTTATTCGAGGACAATGTTTTTTTTCCAGGAATTTGCCATTCCATTGGCTGAAGAAAGTGTGCTACATTTGCAGAGGCAAGGACAAAGGTGGCACCTAAAGCCATCCCCCCACTCTTCTCTAGAATCAAAGCTAATGGAGATAAGTGGCAAGCAGTGCCCTTAGGGAGCCATTGTTAGCCCTCTTACAAATAAAGCCACTTGGATTGGTAAAGATAGCTATACTCTTATTAAGCCTCTTCTGAAATCTGTCATGAGCTACTTGATCGTTGGCAAACCACACAACACATCAAGGGTCTGAGCTAGAAGCCACTACTGAGGTCATTTAATGGCCAACTCTTTTGGTGACAAAGAAATTGAGACCCAGTAAGATTCTCTGTCTCCATTGCTAAAACTAAGCCAAGATACTGGGTGAAATGAACCACATTTGTACAAACTGTCTAATAATCCTTTCTGCCTGGAAAGATCCAATGCCGGGAAAAGTTGCTCATGCCAACAAAATAGGGCAGCATATCCCAGAATGCTACCCTGATCCCCAACACTTGCTGTTACAGCTGTGGCACCATTCCTCAGCCCAAGGAGGGAACTTGATAAACATTCATTAAATGAAAAAACAAATGAATGCTGTTCCCTTCAGCCTTGCTGTGGCTGTTTTTGGCTGCCAACCTTTGACCCCATATGTGATCCTCCGTGAGATCTTCCTGTGCAACAACTATACTGTTGCATTTATTAAAAGGTGCCATCTCTGTGGTCATACCCATTGGTCCTTCTCTCTGCCTGTCACCCGTTCTTCCTCTTTCTTTCCTTTTATAATCATTTATTTTGTGTCATCTATGAGTCAGGCTCTTTTAGAGGCTAGACTGACAACAAACATGTTCCACCGCCATGCTCCTGGGGCTGGAGACTGTGAAAAGAATGCATGAGATGTAAAGTTTTAAAACTCAAAATAAAAGGTAAAAATAAATTATAAAGTGCATTGTTCTTCCAATGGTGGCCTCACTCATGACCAAGAACTGGGATATTACAAAGCAGAGAGAAAACTCTAAAATGGACACCTGTAAATGCAACCAAATCTGAATGTATGTTTTAGATTTTAAAAGGAAAAAAATTTTGGGCCGCCGGCCCGGTGGCGCACTGGATAAGTGCGCCGCTTGGGAAGCGCGACGACGCTCCCGCCCGAGGGTTCGGATCCCACATACGGACCAGTTCCCGCTCACTGGCTGAGCGAGGCACGGGAGCAGCGCCGAGGGTTGCGATCCCGTTGCCGGTCCCCGGTCCGGTACGGGGGCAACACTGAGGGTTGCGATCCGTTGCCGGACACGGAAAAAGACAAAAGACAAAAAAAAAATAAAAATAAAAAAGGAAAAAAATTTTTACAAAGACGTAAACCACAGTCTTTGTGGTTTGTTCCTTCAGCTGGGAAGGATTTCTTAGTACTGTAATTACATATATTATACCAATGTCCTGGGGGCTGAAAAATGACAACGTTCATTCTTATCCTCTGCAAATCCAGTTACAACCAAAAAGATAGAGAGAAGTAACCTAAGCAATGAAAATTACTTGAATGAACAGTATATATGTATGTAAAACACATTCAGGACAACTAATTTCATGTCATAGTCATTTCTACAAAATTGTTGCTCACGTTACAGAAATGCCAAATGCATTGTTACGAGTAGCAGAAATACACGTGCCAAATGCTTTTAAAACATCTTACTTAACATGTGGATTCAAAGTGTTTTGAAATATACGTCAAAAATTCTACCAAGTGGTTCCTACTCATTTCCAAAACCTAACTGACAATGACAGAGAAAGCCATCTGTTCATTTTATTTATTTGTTTGTTTGTTTTTGGTGGCTGGCCAGTTCGGGGATGTTCATTTTAAATCTGGAAATGTTTCCAGTTACCTATGAAAAATGCTGTTCTCTTAAAGAACTACTTCTCAATATCACTATTACCCCATAAATTTTCAGTAGTGAAGCAAATTGAGAATTCTCTACTCTTTCATTGCTAAGTTGTAAGGAAGCAGTTTAAGGAAGCAACTTTTATAACAGGCTAAAATACACTGCTCCATCAGTTCCCTGATGGCACACAAATTCCATCTATATTTTACATATAGCTTCCTCTCAGGAAGGTCCACTTTTTTTCGTAACAAGTGGTGCTTTATAAAACATTATTAGTAGATTCCATGTGGGTTTTGGCTATGAAATGGTCATCAGACTGAAATGCCATGTTAAAATTAAGAAATATAAGAAAACTATTAAGTTCAGAGCACTTACGAAGAAATCAAAGGGGCAAAACCTTAAAGGAAAAAGCATACGACGGTGCAGTTAAGGAGCCTAAGAAGTGAAACACAGAGTGCAGGGACCATGGCAGGCTCGGGTGGTGTCTGAAAGGCTCTGCATCATGATGGGGAACAAGGTGCCTGCATCTCTGCAATTCAGCAACACAACCCTGACTTGGGACAAGAGGGCCACTTGCCATGTGACACCAAAAAATGGTGAACTCTGGTGTCCCGAGCAATGCTCTTCAATGTTTAATGTGCACACAACTCAACTTGAAATCTTATTAAAATAGACTCTGATTCATGAGGTCTGGGGTGGGGCCTGAGATTCTGCATTTCTCACAAGCTCCCAGTGATGCCAGTGCTGCTGCTGCGTGCACCAACCCTTGGGCAGCAAGCTCCTCAATCACATGTGAAAAATGGGTTAACTTACATGCTGTGAGAAGGAATGATGGACGCTACATGTGTAAAACTCTCTAGGTTTTCTGGAAGAAAGCCACCATGTAACTAAAATTAGAACCACCCCTGTGGTGAACTGAACAGACTGTAATTTAAGTGTTTTAATTATCCTATGTTTTGGGGTACCTGTCTCACTGCCTAGAATTTAGTTACATATATTTTGGATAAAGTCATAAAGATTAATTTTTACAAACAAATGTAATGTTTATCCAACCTTATGTGGTCTTTCTGACAGTTGAAATAAATTTCTAATAAGAGGTGTGTGTATCTCCTCAGATACTGGAAAACAGTACCATAGTTTCAATAATTTTTTTTCTTTCCCAAGCTAAACAATAAGTTTCTTCAACCATTCTTTGAATAATAAGCTTTGGATTTATTTCACTATTTTAGTTGCTCGACTCAGAAAATCATTGTACTGGTCTGTATGTGTCACTCTCCTGATTACTCTTAAGAAGTTATAACAATTAATAGAAACATAATAACATTAGTTAGCATTTACTGAATGTTTACTGTTTTGTCAAGCACTGTGCTTTAGGTTGATTATCTCACTTAAATCTCCTAGCATCCCTGTGTCATCCCCATTTTGCAGAACAGGAAAATAGGTCCCAGAAAGATTAAGGGACTTGCCCAAGGTCACATAGTTAGCAGGTGGCCAGGCCAGGACCTGTATAAGAATAAGGAGACTTCAGAGATCCACGTCCTTGACTACTGCCTATACCACCTCTAAAACATACCTAGAAAATAATCTTCTATATGAAGAGAAAACACAATTTAGCATGGAAAAAATAAGTCTCCTGACCTCACGGATTTTAAAGTCTAGGTGGCTAAAAAAAACAAAATTCCTTAATTAAAACAGTAGCAAATAATACAAATACAAATAAATGATTATGTTCAAAAATTTGTAGTAATCTAATCACATAGTTAAATCACACAGTTAACATTTATTCTGTTAGACACAAGGGGCTGAGTTACTCTCGATTGCCTTGAATCTAAAAACTACACATCCTGTCCAGAGGTACGTTCTGACAGCTCACGCAGCCAGGAATCAGAAGCCATCCTTGAAGCCGTTATGTTAATGGAGTGGCTTCTGAATTAGGAGCTTTTCATGTCAAGGAGCTGAAGAATAGGTGTTCCTCAGAAGGGGGACAAGACTATACTACCACATATCCAACCAAGACCTCTAGTGCAGAATAAAGATCACTGACTGAATTCACTAAGAAACATGTCTTGATGCAATGAACCTCACTCTTTCAGCTAGTATTTTCACTGGCTGTGTTTCTTTAGCACTCAAAAGACAAGCAGAACATCAGTGCTTTCAGCATGCCTGATCGAGGATGGGCATGACGTTATAGCAAATTTCACCAGGAACCTTAAAAAAGGGAAATCTACAATTAATTTGTCTTGGTAGCTATCAAAATTAAACATTCAATGTTAGAATTAATATACTTATGAAAAAACTTTTTTTCAGTTTTATGACATTAAGATCAGTCCCTGGAGAGTCTGTGGTAGAATACTCCCTGAGACTGCAGTATATAGAAACTGGATGGTCTCTGGCTTTGATCAAAGTGGATTCCTTGGGAACACATTTTTGAGAAATGTATTATGTTCCTGGCTCCACCGTTGCCTGAATGGAACTGTCATTTGTTTTCTTACTGAGAGAAAGCTCCATCTTTGTGGAGCAAGGTGCTGTAAGAGTTGGGGTAGAAGCCTTTATTCCTGAGCCTAATAGGCTCTGTGAACAGCTTCGGAGCACTCACTGTCTGATTCCGTCAAATGGCAACAGGCTCATCCCCCCATTATGACATCCAAAGGAACTCAAAGGAACCATGGAGAGTCTCTTACTGCTCTCAGCACTGGAAAGATGAAATGACCAAAAAGCAAAAAAAATGAGAGCAAGAGTTGTTTTCCCACTGGTGGGAGGCCTGTCACAAGGGTCCTTTGTGCCTTACAAGGCATTCAGATTTTTTAAGCTGTCAAGGTCCCATGAAATGAGCAGCCTTTAGCTATGTCCTTTCTTTTCTTAAAATAGCTTTTAAAATTTCATTTGGATTATGTAAAGGAAGAACAATCAATTATGGAATAGACAGGGGAACAAAAAGAACAGGAGTGCATGGGCCCGATGAGGTGGAACATTAACGGAACTAGATAGAATCATTTGAAGGCCCGAGACACCTTTGACTGGATTTTTTTTTTTTTTTAATTTATCAATATACAATGTAGTTGATTTTCGTGTCCCTTTACCAATTTCTCCCTCCCCCTCCCACCCATCAACATCATATCTGTTCACTTGTCTTAACAAGTTCAAGGAACTGTGATTGTTGTGTCTTCTCCCCCCCCCGCCGTTTGTTTATGTATTTACTTATTTTTAGCTGCCACAAATAAATGAGAACATGTGGTATTTCTCATTCTGTGCCCGACTTATTTCACTTAATATAATTTTTTCTAAGTCCATCCATGTTGCTGTGAATGGTAGTATTTCATTTTTTTTTTATAGCAGAGTAGAATTCCATTGTAGTCTACACACTGGGGAAGAGACTGCCTGTTCAGCAAATGGTGCTAGGAAAACTGGACATCCATATGCAGGAGAATGAAACTAGACCCATACCTCTCATCGTATACCAAAATCAACTCAAAACGGATTAAAGAATTAAATATACACACTGAAACAATAAAACTCCTTAAAGAAAACATAGGGGGATCACTCCCAGAAGTAGGATTGGGTACAGACTTCCTGAATACAACCCCAAAAGCACAGGCAACCAAAGGAAAAATAAACAAATGGGATTACATCAAACTAAAAAGCTTTGACTGGATTTTTATCCCACCTTTACTCAGCGTGGTATAATGGTTAAGGGCATTAACTGTAGTCAAACTACTTGGGTTCAATCCCTGAAAGGACCACTTCATTGAAAAATTACTTATGCTTTTGTGCTTCGGAATCCGCATTCCTAGCCCAGGGATGATAATGACAACACCTTGCCTTACAGAGTCCTCGTGAGACTTAGATGAAATAACAAATCCGACATGCTTGGAACCACTCCTGGCACACGTGCACATTCAGTGCATGCTGACTATTCTTCCCATACTCCTCTCTTTCAATCCCACCTCCAAATTCCTTCTGCTCCCTTTCTTTTATTCCAGCTCTCACCTCTCTTGTTGTTGCCGTTGCACATTTATTTCTGTCCCAGGCTTCCCACCTTGCCTCACTTTGAGCCTTTTCCTAAGAGTGCTCCAGACACAGTCAACACCATGTTTTATTTGCACACAGAGGTCTCATGGGGGCTGGGGTGAGAGACAAGAGGCAAAAGCTCTCCAGCTGCAGGGGACTCCATCCAGGCAGTGAAAGAAATGAGGAGACTGAAGGAGGGAACAAAACGCAAAGCTGCAAAGTTCCAGATGTCAGGATGGAGTTGATGCAGGAACCCACTTTCTGGTATGACAGTGCTGCAGGGACTGTTTTACTTTACTTCATTAACCAGGGCAATGCTAGGTCCACTGGTGAAGCAGTCTAAAAGTTCACCAGCGATACATCCATTAACAAAAGGAGGAGTTCCAGCTACACACTTCCACATCTGAAGTGTCATCAAAATACTACTACTACTAATGATAATAATAATGAAGGCCTAGAGTCAGGTCTTGTGCATAACCCCCCTTTTCTGGAGCTTTTTAAGAACCGACCCATCACTGAAAACTTAAATTTCTACCAATTCCCCTTTGTACCCTGCTCCTTTTTATTCCAAAAAGCTCTGACCACTGCAATGCATTTAAGCTTTTGTAGTCTGGTCTACTCCATGTCAGAAATATTTTGCAGGTGACAACAGGTTTCTCCACTACATCCAGGCTAATTAACCCACATCTTATAGGATCAAGAATGACAAAAAAGGAGGAGACTTTCCTTTTGGTCCCACAAAAGAATTCATCATACAAGCCCTGGTGAAAAATGTGAATTAACAGGTGGCTTACTAATCTTACAGATTTGTCCCAAGTCAAAAAAGTAAGTGTCCCCAATTCCTATGTAAGGGCCCGAGGAGCGGAAAACAGTGTGCACTGCCCCTAAATGATGGCATTACAAGAATACATGAGTTCCTTTATGTTTCTTTGCAGTTTTGCTGCTGTGGTTTCAACTGTTGGTTAGCATGCATATTGCAAATTACCCTTTGGATGATTTCTTACCTTCATTCTAACAACACAAGATTCTAGTAAGGAAGTAATAGGAGAAGTGCCTTATAAGAAAAAGGAAAATAACTGAGCTCTTTTTACTATTTTAGAACTTTAAATACATATTGCAGTCAGGTTGTAATTTAATAACAAGTGATACAATTAGTTTTAAAACTTCTTCACTGAAAATACTTCTACAAAGCTTTTTCAGAGCTAGCTCATGATCAAACAAGAATCACTTAAACAGAACTTAATTTTTTAAAAAATTGCAGGCAGTATGAGAGGGGCCTGGGAGAGGAAGGAACACATGCTATAAAGAGGCTTTGGGCTAGAAACTGAAAACAAATGTTCATGCCAAAATGCCCCCAGGGCTTGCCTCCCACATCCCACTTGACTCAGAGGTTTCACTTCTACATGATCCACTTTCTAAACGTCTTTCACAGGTACAGGCTGCAAGCCTTCTCGAATTACTCTGAGCTCCACAAAGTTAACAGTGTTACAAAGCTGAGGTTCTTAAGATCAGACACCTCTTGCTTTGACATTTTAAATTGCCAGATGATGAACAATTTGACAGATGTTTCTGAAACAAGATTTTTTTTAAACTGACAATATTTGGATGTTCACATGCTCAGGTACATCAGGAACAAAGTAGTCGGCTGCCTTCCCATGAGTTTACAGAAACATAAACTCTGATATGAATGAACAAGGTGGTAAAGAATGAAAAGGTAATTTTAGGAAATAAACTGAAGATTATTTGCTCTTGTGATTGTTGAGGTACTGCCTCTTTATTATTACATTATTGAATTGATAGTAATAAACCCCAGAAAAAGAGCCAGTGACCCTACCACCTACTGAACTCAGCCAAAGAAGGTATTAATGTAGGAAAAACAATCTTTTTCCCACTAGCTACAAAGTAAGCATATATGGATAAAAAAAAATTCCAAGAGAGCCAGTGACCCTACCACCTACTGAACTCAGCCAAAGAAGGTATTAATGTAGGAAAAACAACCTTTTTCCCACTAGCTACAAAGTAAGCATATATGGATAAAAAAAAATTCCAAGAAAAAAAAAAGGACCATAGGAAAAAGACACAGTATAATTAATCCATCTAATGTTGACATCTTGTTCCATGGAGTTCTAAGATGGTTCACTTTTCATAGTGATTAATACTTCTCTTACAAGTTGAAAAAATAAACACTGATGATTGCTGACAGTCGGAACCGGAGTTAAATTGTGTTCTATGGGTCCACATCGGGAGGCAATCCAGTCTGCAGCCTTCGCCATAACCAGTGCTGCAGCCAAGCTCCTCAGGACATGCCTGCTTGGCCAAGTCAACTGCACCTGGGTTTCACAAGAAGCAGTTCTTTGGCGTATTTTGTTTTTATTCCAAAGGCTCCACACAAATTCTTGAAAATGCAGCCTTTTCTGTGCACACCACAAGCCCCTCTACTTCACCCCCACTACCTACACACCAGGGAGAAACATACCAGTGTTCTTCAGGAGGAAGGGAACTTTTACCAGCCTTCGGTTTCTTAGGAGGCTGCAGTCTGGCTATACCAGCTAAAAGCATTAATAAAAATAAGAGAATGCCTCTCCCCCTAGGGTGTGCTTCCCTGTCCTTTCTAGCATGAGGACCAGGCCCTGTGCATCCAGCTCCCATCATGTTAGCACTGACTGCATAACTCAGATGTCTCCAAATCCAAGCTAGCAACTGTCATTTTCACACCAGCTCACAGAGACTGCCCCAGCCACCAAGCCGCCTCAGATCTCAAGGGAGTCTGAAAGGCCAGCGTATTATTTTTGCAGGGAATAAGGGAATTGAAACACAGGGATAGGCTTTTCTAAAGAAGAATAACATGGTACTTGGGGCTGAAATGCTGGTTCTTACAGAAGGCACTCAGAATGTTTCCAATTGTTAATCAGTGGAGACAAAGACTTTCACTGTCTGTACATTTACCAGGCTCCAGCCTTGGTATTTTCCTCCGAATTTTAATGAGATCCTCCAGCTGCTATTAATATGTCATCCTTTTGCCTCTGCAATGCACTAAAAGCCACAGTGTTTACACAAGGTGGCACCCAGGCCCTGGAACTGTCGGGGAGGCAGGGCCATTGTCTGCACAGGAAGCTCCTAAGGCTGGCCAGAGTAGTATTAAGTCTGGGAGACTCTCACCATGTGGGCGCCACAAAGCACACGTCCTTTCTGCTCTTCCAAATTAAACACAGACGCCATAGTTTGGTTTGATTTTTAAAGCTAACCGCAGCCAGGAGATTGAAATTAAGGCTTCCTTTCCACACCTGATACACCTCAACACTGGAGGAGTCTAAGGGAATGCCACATGTGCATGTGGTTATAAAGGATCAAATGAGACTCACACTAAGTTTTTATTTCAGCCTAAGGCAGAGACTTGATCTCTGGAAACTAAAAACAAAGCTGAAGGGAGTTTCCTTTACTGGCATCTCCGCCCTTCGCGTGCACAGCAGCTATGCCACAGGAGCAGAACCAGGGACAGACATGCAGCTTTTGGTCTCTGAGCAACTGTAAATGGCAGCAGCCTGGGAGTGGGGAGAACTCCTCGGAACCACCACCTGAAATCTGCCCAGGACTGATGACTTCCTTCCTCTCCTTTTCCTTCCTTCCTTTTTTGCTGTGTCTGTCTTCTCTTCTGCTGATGTCTTACCAGGAAGCAGCTCACTAGTGATAAAACTGCTCGCAACTGCATCCTGCAATACCGAACTCAATACCTTCTCCCACTCATGCTACACAAAAGCTGGTTGCTGTGTTACCATCTCTCAGAATTCACTCATTTCATTTAATTCATTCTTTCAACACTCGATCGGCACCCCTGGTATACACATCCTGTATAATCCCCTCCCCCTGAATGTGAAAATGATGGGATTTCACTCCATGATTATGTCTCCATATATATAGCAAAGGGATTTTTCAAATATAATTAAGGTCCCTAATTAGTTGACTGTGAGTGCTCCTGAGTGCTCCTAACCTAATCAGGTGGTGCCTTTAAAAGAGGGACTGGAACCAACCCTGACATCAGACATATTCTCCTAGTAGCCTGAAAGAAAAAAGCCACCGTGAGTTCCACAACCACAAGAAACTGAATTCTGTCAATAACCTCAAGAGCTTGGAAGAGGACTCCGATGCTCAGATGAGAGAAGCCCCAGCCAATATCTTGATTACAGTCTTGTAAGACCCTCAGCAGAGGACCCAGCTATGTCTGAGTACCTGACCCGCGGAAACTGTGGGGTAATAAATGTGTGTTGTTTTCAGCCACTAAGTTTGTGAGGTTATGCCAAACTAATACAAATGCCAGTGTGGGTCTAGCACTGTGCTGGGACGCTGGGGACAAATAAATAGAGAAGTGCAATACAACAGGGTGAATACCAGAAAGGGTAAATACAAATTCTGTGGGACCACAGGAGGGAGCCTCTAATACTGGCTGAGCAAAGTTGAGAACACCTACTAGAGAAATAGTAGGTCTCTCCAACTTTCCAAATGGCACCAAAGTAGACAGCATTTAAACCTGAGTTCTAATCAACAACAGCAATGTGACCATGCTGTAATAGGCCCCCTCGGTCTCAAAATATACACAGGTAATCAGCATAAAGAACACAATTATTTCTGTTGAGTTCAGTAGCAACTGACAACTTCCCAGTTATCAGAAGAAAAGGCACTTAAATTGTTTCACTTGGGAATTCTAACAGGTTTTATACTGACAACTTGAATTCTATAGAAAAAAAGAATTAAAAAAAGACATTCTCATTTAGGGCATGCCTAAAGGGAGCACTACAATTAAAACATGCTGTCATGTGTGAGAACCTCACTAAAAGTGACTTTGAGTTTCTTGTTACCCCAGCTTAGGGAGGTCCCCCTAAGAGCTTCATGAACATACGGTCCATGGCAAATGTCTAATCCAGCTGGCTTTCCCCTGGTCACCAGCATGCCTCAAGGCTGCCACTTTCTTTGGCCATAATCAGCATGTGCTTAAGGAATGCCAGCTAATTCCAACGTTTGTCCAGGCAGAACACAAAGAGGTAAATCCACTGCCAAAAATAAAAATGCATTCCACAGTCAAATATTAGTTACTTTTGCTTGATGTACTATTTTGCATCATCACTGCTAGGGCTTTCCTCCTTTACTGCTGTGAATCATGTTCATTCCCTCTCCCTCTGGACTTAATAGATCTTCACTATTTCACCAGAAGCAGGAGCTCAAGGGCTCATGAGCCTGCTTCACTCTCTTATTTCAGCCAAAAAAAAAACCTTCTTACATGCATTTCAGGAAAAATTTAAAGAGAGAAAGCAATAAAGAGAAAAACAAACAAACAAAAAACCACGATGAACCTAAATATAAATTGGGCATTGGTTTCTGCATCATTCAGTTGCATTTAAATCCATCCCATGAGCACACATTGATCTCTAGCTGTTTTCAAAACATTGCCCAGGGTTAAAGAAGCATTTCTGAAATCTAGTCAACACAAGAATCTGAAAAACACAAGCCATATACAAGCTTTGAAAACCGCTGCCTGAGAATTTTTACAAATAGGAAAAAGACCACTCCCCCAACACACACACACACACACACACACACACACTCTCTCTCTCTCTCTCTCTCTCTCTCTCTCATGCACAGTCTTTAATTCTGCAGATTTTTGCTGAAGAGCAATGTGTCCTTCAACTTGGAGAGAAAATCATTTGTGTACATAAAACACAAATGAGAAAGTTCTCCCAAGCCCAGTTCTGTCACCAGAATGACAATGTCACAATAAGAATTCTTTATTTAGATAACCATATACACACCTTGTGGTTCTGTGATGCTACACCATACAATAGGCTATCTTCATCAACATTTTAACTGAGCTTTAACTCCACACCTAAAAAAATTACTAATCTACTGCAGAGACTATGATCCCATGTGCTGGTGATGAACAGTGACCAGTAACATAGTGTCCTTCCAGCCCTTCTCTGCTCCCTGTGGTCAAAGTCATTAACAAGGTAGAACAGGAATGGAAAGAGTGCACCCTAATGAGAATTTCCACCTATTAAAACAAGGTGGTTCTTGTCCATTGGGCCTATTTTGGTTTGACTTTTTTCTTTTTCTTTTTTTTTTCCTTTTTGTCTTTTTTCGTGTCCGG
>NW_007726827.1:453798-456611 GCF_000696425.1 Galeopterus variegatus
AGAGAGGGGGTCTGAGACACAGAGACACAAGAGAGCACACAGACGGAAACTATGAAACCACTTCAGAAAGCCTGAGCTGCCTGATTATGAAAGCACTTAGCCGGGTTCTACCGTCTTTGTCACTCACCCTCCTAAGAGGCAGACGTGAAGGGCTCTATTAGGGCACATTACCTCACAACTCCCACTGTGCAAATGTCATATTGAGATACCAAGTCTTCATTAACATACTGATTCCATGGATGGAGCCTGGGGTGATGGGGCGGGGAAAAGCAAGTCTTTACAGCTGCCAACTGGATTTTATAAAATAGATCAGATTTAGGCACATTCACACTCATAAAGTTATAGCGTAGCACGTTTTAAAGGACTGTATAAATACAAGAAAGCATTAATTGTAAATATCTGAACAAACCACACCTAAGAGTTTATTACAAGCCTATAAAGACTGGAATGACTGGTGCAACTAAAATTAACTTGGATATATCCAGGCTCTCTAAAGACCAGGAAAAAAAAAAAAACTATTAATTGCCTTAAATTGCATTTAGAGATTATCACCCACAATTCCAAGGGAACTGCCCAAAGAGAAATCTACTTGCCTTCAATTGCACAAACAGATCCCTTTAAATTAGATTCAATTTGCATACATGCAAAAAATTCTGATTTTTTAGCCATAATTTTATGCTTCCCTGCTACTTCATTTATAAGATTGTAAAAGCAATTAATGTATTGAAAGATCTTTATTACAAAGTAAAACACGTTTTTAGAAATCAAATCAATGATTCTTATTACTTGATAAAACTGCTTTTAGAATATAAGCATTTGTATTCCAAAGGGAATGTTCTAGAAAATAAACTTCTTGGTCTCTCACCTAATGGCTATTTGTTCATTTCTCATTGGAAGGAATAAAGTCCAGTAAAATATCAATGGACTGTTCAATTAGGTTATATATTACAAAGTCTAGCACAAAACGTTTATACCAAAACTAAAAACTCAAATGTATTTTTGAGTATTTAAACACATTTTTGTATTTAAACACATTTTTAAAATAATAGACACCTTCAAGAATTTTAAAAATTAACGATTGTTATTTGCTTTAAAACACAATTCTTACAAGTAGAAGTGACTGATAGCTGGCCATTACAAACAGGTGAGAATTAGGGCTGGAATTCCTTGGGTCCTCTGCACTCACTTTCAGATTATTAGGGGAAATCACATCAGGCAGGAATCTGGGTCCTGCTCAGGGATGAACTCTGAAATCTGTGCCATGACAAGGATCATCTGTCAAAATGTCCTGGCATTGATTCTCACCTGCAAGATCTCCTTTTCTGGTCTGTTCCTCCAGCTCTAAATATTCAGTGACACTAAAATAGAGGAGGCTCTGGTGCTTCTTCAAGAGTTCAGGTTCCAACTTTGGCTCTGTCCTTTCTGGCTCTACAAATGTACTATGAGTATCCTCTAAGAGCAACTCCTGTGATGTCCATAATGACCTAATGTCCTCTCAAAAAATGAAAGAGTGCTACATAGAATTATGCAAAGTGACATGTCCAAAAGCTGAAGTCTTTTATCCAAAGTTGATGGGGCTTGTCCAATCCAATCTACCATGTGGTATTGAGAGATTACACACAGGCTGCCCAAGGAGAGAGGGGGTCTGAGACACAGAGACACAAGAGAGCACACAGACGGAAACTATGAAACCACTTCAGAAAGCCTGAGCTGCCTGATTATGAAAGCACTTAGCCAGGTTCTACCGTCTTTGTCACTCACCCTCCTAAGAGGCAGACGTGAAGGGCTCTATTAGGGCACATTACCTCAGAACTCCCACTGTGCAAATGTCATATTGAGATACCAAGTCTTCATTAACATACTGATTCCATNGGTCCAGACACTGTCCTAACAAGTAAGGATACCAGTTACAAGAGAAAGGGAAAAACAAGGTCTCTCTCCACATTTAATAAAGGAGGGGATGAAAATGGAATTATGCTAAATCATGTACTACTACAGGGTCAATGTCAAATAAAAATACAAATCTCAAGAGTAGAAAACAATGGAAGGGGAAAATGACAAAAAGAAGCAAACAAATAAGCCAGAAACAAATAATAATAACTAACATTTCCTAAGTGTCTCTTATGCCAGGCACTGCTCTGTGCTCCTTGCATATTCAGCTCCCCAAAGCCCTCAGAGATTGGTACTACTATCATTTCTACTTTACACATGAGGACACTAGAGCACAGAGAGGTTACAGAACTTGCCCAAGGTCTCTTGGCCAGTAGATGGAGGAGCAGGAATGCTAACCCAGGCAATGTGGTTCCAAACCACTGAGCATGATACTACCCTTACCACATACAATTTTGCCTCTTGTTGTGATTATTGAGATGTTATTACCTTTTTATTAGTCACGTTATCAGACTGATAGTGATAAACCCCAGATGTCAGGATGGAGTTGACACATGAACCCACTTTCTGGGACAACAGTGGTGCAAGGACTGTTCTTCACTTTATTTCATTAACTAGGGCAAATGCTGGGTCCACTGGTGAAGCAGTCCAGAAGCTCCCCCAGTGATACACCCACTAACAAAAGGATGAGTTCCAGCTACACACTTCAACACCTGAAGTGTCATTAAAATACTCCTGCTACTATGAATAATAAAAAAATAATAATCATAATGGAGGCCTAGAGTCAGCCCTTGTGCTGGCAGTGGGAAAGGACAAGCTCATGAGCAGTTTACATATATTACATAATAAATATTTGTCAGATGAAAGGAAGGAAGGAATGAAATAATGCAGCACTTCTTCGTTTGTGAAATGTGGGGTGTGAA
>NW_007726827.1:456932-458392 GCF_000696425.1 Galeopterus variegatus
GAAAGGAAGGAAGGAATGAAATAATGCAGCACTTCTTCGTTTGTGAAATGTGGGGTGTGAACGCAGAACTTAAAAAAGCCTTAAACAGGCTTCGCGATGTTTCCCTGCCTTCTCTTACCCACACCTGGGCGCTACCTTCCCACTCTATCTTCTGCATGACCCCACAAGCTGGGAACATTTTGTTGAGCTTTCTTTCATTTGTCAATATAACAAAATAATGATTATAAATATTTTTTCCCAAGCTATACCCCAGTCCACTAAGAATCGCCACTCTGAAGTATTCATGTTGCTATGCAGAATTCACTTTTAGATCACCCTGCTTTCCAATCGGCGTCTATTTCTCTCTCTTTCTCTCTCTCTCTTTCACTCATCTGTTTTATCTTTCACCAAGAGCTAAGACACTATGCCATATGATAGGCTGTGGCCCCAATTAAAGTCACAGAACTTAAAGAAGTGTTACAATGAATCCCAGGTTCAAATCAGATGATCAACATATCCGGTCAGGGGACTACAGCATCAGAGCACCCGCAGCTATTTCTCAGGCAGCCTGGGGAAAAGAGTCAAAGACCTCCCTTCAGAGAGCAGCAAGCTCCAGGGTTGGTGGACAGCCAGGAAATGGGGTCCCCAGGCAGTGCCAGGGATGGGGGTACAGGAGGAAGAGAAGTACAGGAAGTGGAGTCACCCCCATGCTGACAGACCAAGGGAACAGGAAGACAGCTGTGTCAACCAAGAGATACGTTCTCAGACTAGTGACAGCGACAGATGGAGGTCCCCAGCATAGGTGGGGATTGGGAACAGTGAGAAGACCACTCCTCTCCAAAAATAGCTCCCACAGTTCCAAAAACAGCTACTACCAATGTCACTCACACACACACACACACACACACACACACACGAGCCAAGTGCTGTGCACTTAGAATTTGTTATTTTAATCATCACAAGCAACCCTTTGAGATAAGTTTTATTACTTTCACTTTACAGATGAGAATTCAGAGGCTCAGAGAGGTTCAGGAATTGCCCAAAGCCACCCAACTAGTGAGAGACAGAGTCAGAATTTGATCTGTTGGACTCCAAGCCCATTACTGGAGCAACGAGGATGGTTTTAATCTTGTGGATGGTCACAGCAGGAAAGGCATGGGAGCCAGCAAGCAAAGATGTGGCCATTTGGACACTGGAATTTCATGATTCCGGGAGCGCTTTCACACCACACACAATTCTAGGAAGCTCCGCAGCCCGTGGAAGTGACATACCGAGCCCACTGTGAGGAAGCCCAACACACAGCTCACGTTTCTCCAGCTACCAACAGCACTAAAGGCAACATGCAGAAGACAGAACTGGTGCCTGTCAGCACTTCAGATCTCTGTGCTCGTGCTAATTAACGTACCTCACTGCGAATACTGCTGACAACTGTTCTCCTGGGACACAGCACACTCAGTGGTGAACACTCTACTGATAAAAAC
>NW_007726827.1:458437-459888 GCF_000696425.1 Galeopterus variegatus
TGAGGAAGCCCAACACACAGCTCACGTTTCTCCAGCTACCAACAGCACTAAAGGCAACATGCAGAAGACAGAACTGGTGCCTGTCAGCACTTCAGATCTCTGTGCTGGTGCTAATTAACGTACCTTACTGCGAATACCGCTGACAACTGTTCTCCTGGGACACAGCACACTCAGTGGTGAACACTCTACTGATAAAAACCAAAGTGGAGGACATATTCAATGACCCAGGACCATACCTGACACAGACCTGTCCTTTCGTCACACTGGATAACTTGCACCAACAGCCAGGATGCGCAAGACGTACGGGCAGTTAGAACATGCAGGTTTTGATTGCCAAAATTTTAACAAACTGTAACATATTCTTAGAACATAAAGGAGTCCCTTTTTTTGTAGGTGTGGATTTTTTTAATAGTTAAATACTCTGAAGGATGAGTCTGGTGAATTTCAGTGGTCTACTGCTGGAAATCCACCAGGGGAAGAGTCCAGGGCAACTGGCTGTTACTTTTTGATCCTGTACCTGAGAAGGGCAGTTAGAGAGAGAAGCAGTGACATCCGCCGACTGGAGACGCTAAGAACACAGAACCTCCACACCCTGAACACGAATACCAAGTCGTCCTCCCATCTTTCCATTTTAGATGCTCCTCCACTACTGTAAAGGTATAAAGTAAATCTCTCAAAAGATGAACAGAAGAATTCTGTGGCTGCCATGCTGTTCAAGGATCTATCTCACCTCATCCTTTTTACATTGTCTCTCCTAAGAATCTAACACTCTATGGGTTCTACTCTTCCCTCCTGGCATATGTCTTACATGCTCATGCTTCTATCAGAATAAATGAAAACTTTGCCTTTTTCAATCACCCTATAACTAATTGAAATGTTTCATCAATAACCAGCCATATGCTAAGCCCTGCAGAGAATTTAAAAAAGAGGGAGATCCTTATGCACACAGTGGAGTATCTCTGGGGACAGAAAGATCTGGTTAATTTTGATCTCTCCACTCATCAGCTCTGTGATTTTGAATTAATTATTTAAGCACAGCCTCAGTTTTTTGGAGACCATGGTATCTAATTCTGAGCATTAAGGTAAGGATCATGTGAGACAATATGCTCAACTACCTCTACTACCTGCCGTAGTAAAGGCACTGCACATGTCAGTTTCCTTTCTTTTCTGCTCCCATCAAGGAGTTTCCAAGGAGTCAGTAAAGAGTAGCCAAACTCAAGTCAAACTGGACTTGAATCCTGTTCTCCCCACTTGGTAGCTATGTCATCTCAGGCATTTCTCTCTGAGCCTCAATTTTCTAATCTGTCAAATGGGAAGAAAACATGTACTTATCTCCAAAATCTGTTCTGGGGATTAAATGAGAGAAGCCACATATAGTGGAGAGCACAATATCTGACAATAAATAAAGCTATTATCATTATTATTGTTATTATTATTAATTGGAGAGAAAA
>NW_007726827.1:460477-461948 GCF_000696425.1 Galeopterus variegatus
AAAAGCATGAAATTAAAGAACTAAGAATCAACTCAGTCATTGTAAACTGCCTGTGATAGACCAAAAGATGGAGGCGAATGGGGGTCAGGGAGGCTGGGGTTTGGAGAATCACAGAGGCAAGAACTGAGATTTTTGAGATGACTGACAGGGACTGCAGAACTTGGGTTTCTGCTGTTGTTTTGTTTTCTGTTTTCTTTGGCAAGTGTGGTGAGGAAAGAAAGAGTACAATCAAAGGCAAAGAGGAGGCACTTTCCCTGGAACAGGTGGGGACATTAAGAAAAAAGGCAGCTGGAGCCACGGAAGTCCTTGAGGAGGGCAAGAGGAAACCCTGTAGGATAAGCAGGACGGCACCAGCTTCCAGAGGCCCTACAGATCCAGTGTCAGGCAGCTGGGCCTGGCTGGGCAGGCTGGAGAGAGCTACAGGAGGAGCCTGGACAGGGGATATGTAGGATCACAGGAAGTGATATGCCACCCGGTCCCAGTGCTGCAGGATACAACCAGGGGAGACAGCCAAGTAAGTGTTCAACTTTCCCCAGTAAAGGGAAGTTCTCCACAATCACAGTGTGCTTGGTGGGAAAGGTGTTTAACACTTTAGATTCAGGGGTTCAAACCCTGGCTCCTCCATTCTGTGTGGCGATTTGGGGCAAGCTGCTTAACATCTATGAGCCTCAATTCTTCACATGAGGAAATTTAAGGTAAATGATACATATCATACAGGCTGAGGGAAGGAATGAGATCATGTCTGCAAAGGGTCTGGTATGCAGTAAGTGCACAACAAATGCTCTTAAGCCTTGGACTCTGTTCACTAACACCACAGTGGTCCTAGAAACTTAGTTCAGCAGCAGTTTTTTCTATCAGTAAATAACATGCCACTTGTTATAAACAGAACTAGAATATTTTATAAGTAATACTGCATAAATGGAGTCAACAAACTGTTTCAAAATAAGGAAGATGCAAAATCAAATAACCTGTCCACTAAAATAGAAATGTCAGTCTTCAACAGTAGGCATTGATTCGGCCATAAAGCCTCAGTTATTCTGTGTTTTAAAGCAGCTTGTCAATCAGGAATCAGCAGCAGCCATAGAGCTAAAATGGTACTGGAAATGTTCCACTTTTTAAGCTGGATAGTGGGTACTTAGGTGTATTTTTAGTCTACTTCATGAAGGTATAATTTGCATAAAATAAAATGCACCCGTTTTAAGTGCAGAGTTGGCTGAGTTCCGACAAATGCGTACAACTGTGTACTCACCATTACCATCAAGACAAAGACCATTTCCACCATCCCTGTGCCCCCTCCCAGGCAACCACCTCCCTCCCCCTCTGGTCCTAGCTTTCTATCTGCTTTCTGTCACTGTGTCATTTAAACCACGTCTACATGGTGTATAGACTCCTTTCTGTGTATGCTATATTCATAGTTTAAAAACTAATGCTGTATTTCACCCTCTAAAATTAATGACAAATGCCAAAGATC
>NW_007726827.1:462297-463009 GCF_000696425.1 Galeopterus variegatus
CATAGTTTAAAAACTAATGCTGTATTTCACCCTCTAAAATTAATGACAAATGCCAAAGATCGTACTGAGAGGGTTTCTTGGCGTGAAGGTCAAAAAGAGAAACCAGCCAAGTCTGTAATTCCTTTAAAGGGCAATAGCATGGGCAGCTGACAAAAATGACCAGGATAAGCTTGTCCAATTCTAGACCCGATCTGACACTAACTGGCTGGGGACATAGACAAGTCACTTTACTTGTTTCCATTTCAGTTTATTCTTAAAAGATGATGTCTAACATCTACCATGTGCATGGAGTAACCAAAAAACTTATCATTCAAATTGGGATGTGTTAGAAGGGGGTGCTATCATTGCCTAGACCAAGAAAGAGGTATCATCAACCCAGACTGTCCTTAGCACACCTGGACTTAGGATTATGCTACTATGAGTATCCTCTAAGAGCAACTCCTGTGATGTCCATAATGACCTAATGTCCTCTCAAAAAATGAAAGAGTGCTACATAGAATTATGCAAAGTGACATGTCCAAAAGCTGAAGTCTTTTATCCAAAGTTGATGGGGCTTGTCCAATCCAATCTACCATGTGGTATTGAGAGATTACACACAGGCTGCCCAAGGAGAGAGGGGGTCTGAGACACAGAGACACAAGAGAGCACACAGACGGAAACTATGAAACCACTTCAGAAAGCCTGAGCTGCCTGATTATGAAAGCACTTAGCC
>NW_007726827.1:464374-466735 GCF_000696425.1 Galeopterus variegatus
TCTACAGGAAAATGTATTTCAAGTTCTAAAATATAAACCTTGCTATGAAAGACCTTTGTGGACTTTCAGTTTGTGAGTCAGGATGGCCCAATGTGCCTTTTTGGTACCCGGAATCAAATTTACAAGGGGCCCGTGAATGTCCCCCAAACCAAGCACAGTGAAATCCTGAATTAACATGTTTAATCTGTCACTACTGTTAGTTTTATATCTGTTGTCCCCAGGTTTGGACCATATGTTATTAAAGGGTTCAAAGAATCTTTTGTTCTTTCAGGGCCTGCTGCATGGCTGGTCTAAGTGGGGCTGACCTGAGAACTCTATGCAGGGAGGGGGTCTTCCCTCCCTCCCAAGGTAGCCTCCTGGCTCCACAGAAGTAGCTCTTTGATGTGAGGCTGTGAGACTCCACCTTGCCTCTAGCCACTGCCCTGCTTTGTGACCTTGGCCAAATGAATAAGCCCTCTGGGCCTCAGTGTCCTCAGCTGTTAAAGGAGGGAGAGATATGAGTGGATGGTTTCTAGGTTTCTAAACTCTCTCTTAGACCCCAAAAGAAAGGTGTACCTAGGAGTTATTGAACCCCTACTATGATTAAAACAGAAACCTTAGCAAGTATTAAATGAGGTAATGAATATATTACATACATTTACATATAAAGCACTTGAAGCAATACCAGGCACAGAGAAAGTGCTTGATAATGTTATCTGTTGTTAAACATAATCACTGTCCTCACCACACTCTAAGTACATACTATTATTATTCCCATTTCCAAGGTGAGAAAAATGATAGTCAGGGTTTAAGTTATCTGGCCAAAGTGAGACAGTTTATAAGTGACAAAGCCAAGATTTGGACCCAAGTCTTTGAGGCTCAAGAGACCCAATTTTTCCCTGTACCAGCCAGCCAAAAAAAAAAAAGAGAGAGAGAGAGAGGGACACAATTTTTAACCACTAAGCTATAGACATGGAAAAAAAGGGACAAAAGTCCAAAAGTCTCTTTGGCTAAGGGCTGAAATGCTCTATCTGAAAAGGACACTTGTTAATGAGAATACTATATGTGTAAAGTACTTTCAAATATAGGAGATTACTTCAAAAAGTTCACAAAAAAAACACATTTAAGAGATAACACAAATCTCTCCATGAACTTTTTGAAGTACCCTGGTATTATTTCTTTAATCTTCACCAAACTCTACAAAGTAAGTAGAACTATGTCTCTACTTTTTTAATCATCCATAGCTCCTTACACATTATAGGTGCTCAAAAAATGTTGATTAGTTTTTCTTTATTTGCTAATTTCAAGCAATATTGGATACAATAAAATCACTGATATGTCCTTCAAAATTCTTACAAGTGTTGATGAGAAGTGACCTCACCTTGGCTGAGAAAAAGAATGAGCTAGGGACCCACCAACCACCAAAAAGAAAATTCTAAATCGATAAGAGGTGGAGGAGGAGTCCAGACATGCCAAAGTCATCCATTTTTAAGTGTAAACATGGCTCTTTTTGCCCAGGCCCAAGTGGAAGCTAGCAAGTGTGTACTAGATCCTAAGGATGGGATGGTGAACAACACAGGCCTGGTCCCCAGCCTCATGGGCAGCATTAAGGCCAGTCTCACACAAGTCCAAGATTAGTTTACCCAGACTGGACAAGGAGCAGTAGCTACCAGCTACACCAAGGATGACTGAGTAGGTGTTATGGTCTGAACTGTGTCCCCCCAACCTCCAAATTCACATGGAAGCTCTAACCCCAGCAACTCAGAATGTGACTGTATTTGGAGACAGGGACTTTAAAGAGCTAACCGAAGTTACATCAGGTCATATAGGTGGGCCCTAATACTATCTGACTGGTGCTCTTATAAGAAGAGGAAATTTGGACTCACAAAGAAACACCAGGGATGCGTGCACATCCCTGGCCACATGAAGATCCAGGGAGAAGACGGCCACCTGCAATCCAGGAGAGAGACTGCAAGAGAAACCAGACCTACCAACACCTTGATCTCGGACTTCAGGCCTCCAGAACAATGGGAAAACAAATGTCTGTTGTTTAAGCCACCCTGTCTGTATTATTTTGTTATGGCAACCCTTGCAGACTAATACAGCGGGCAATGCTGAGAAATAAAAATATGCTGTGTGAGAAAAATAAGGTCAGCACCAGGAAGATGACAGCAAATCAGCAAGATGCGCTCATGTAGGGGATGGCTACAGGGTAGATCCCAGATGACAGATAGGAAAGACGGGACGGAACAGTTCACTGATGTTTACTAGCATTTTCTGTGCTAGGCAAGGAGGTCATATACAAAAATTTTACAAAGTTCCTTTCTACCCAAATCTCACAGGCCAGTGAAGGAGCAAAAACCTTAAGCATGAGGAAAGTAC
>NW_007726827.1:467208-475456 GCF_000696425.1 Galeopterus variegatus
GTAGGGGATGGCTACAGGGTAGATCCCAGACGACAGATAGGAAAGACGGGACGGAACAGTTCACTGATGTTTACTAGCATTTTCTGTGCTAGGCAAGGAGGTCATATACAAAAATTTTACAAAGTTTCTTTCTACCCAAATCTCACAGGCCAGTGAAGGAGCAAAAACCTTAAGCATGAGGAAAGTACCAAAAGAGGAAGGCAGCAAAACAAAAAATGCCATAAGGCAATAACACAAAGATGGCCGGAGGCCATGCATGATTCAATGCTGAGATGTGCAGAGGGGCTGGGAGGGAAGCTGTTTGTTCGGGCAGGCTTGTGGGCTGGATGAAATGAAAGGGGCAAGTAGAATCTTACAGGGCAGGGAGGAGAGGACGTGGGGGAATGGCTTGGAAAAGAGAAGTGAAGGCAATCTAGAGGAAGGGCAAATCAGGCAGTCTGCGGATGGTGCTATCTTTGAATTGTCACTGTTGCCTGCAGATACGGGGAGTTAAATCCGAGCTAAGCCGACTGAAACAGGTCAGACCTACTGATGCCACTCCTCACGCTGGATGGCATAAACTTCAAAAATAGAAAAGAATATTAGAGAAAAACGCCGTTGAGCCAAACTGCATGTACTGCACTGCAGGGGTCAGGTGTCAAAAGCCAGGCCACATGAGAAGCCAGGGGATTAGAAAAACTACGACAGGGCCTCTTTCTGCCCATTTGCCAAGAACAGTAAAGAGGAAACTCAAGACTCACTGAGCTGGAAGCCCCCACCGTGCTCCATCTCGGCCATGTCAGGTCTCCCTCCAGCAGAGGGACTGAGGGACAAAAGCAAACAGCAAAAGGAAGAAAAGCAAACATCAAAGAAGATCCCAAAATCAAGTAACCTGCCCCTGATGACTGTAAAATGTTCTATAAGAGTTTCAGGTACAGCGATTTGAGCTGCCTGAGCATCCACATCGTGTTAACACAGGAGTGACAATTTCTTATCAAACAAAAAAACAAAGTATTCCTGTTAGGCAAATCAACACATTGTTCTTCTCTGATTTGTTTTTCCCAACTATGTCCTCCTTATGGCCAGTGAAGGAGGATATGGTCAGGAAAAACTGTGGACATGTAGAGAAATCTGACTATAAAAGCATTTCCCTTCCACTGCACTGGTGGAGTAGGCCAAATTCTCACAGTCGCCAACTTTCTATTCATGCAAACGACCTCACTTTATTTCTGAATTACTTTATGGGAACAGATGGTTTCCAAATGTAGTACTATTTCTTACTGCAGTGTATGAAAGCAATATCACTGAATTCTTAAATTAAGATGAAAAACAACACAGACATACTTCCAGCTTTAGTCTATGCTGGCAGGCCTAGTTTTCCTAAACCAAGTCTTACTTGGAATTCTGACCTTTCTTTTCCTTTTCCTTCTTGCTTTTTTTTTCTGTTTGGTTTTTGGGTTGGTTTTTTTTTTTTTTGGTTAAACAATTCACATCACACACACAAAACCATCTGAAACATCATAGCAAAATTCTCATGCAAAAACACTTTCATGCAACAAAAGAATAGTAGCAATAACAGAAGACAGGCTTTCTATGAGTTATGCATAAATAAAAGCATCAGCTTTGTAAACATAGTTGGGTTTTGTGTCTTACATCCTTAAAACTTATATAATAGAGTATAATTTTATAACTTGAAATAATTACTGGGGCTGGCCAGTTAAGTTAGCTCAGTTGGTTAGAGCACATTGTTATACCACCAAGTTCAAAGGTACACATAACTGTACAGGCCACCAAAAAAAGAAAAAAATCACTGCAATTAACACCAAATTATCTTAATTCCAATAACTGACACAATCACTGAAAGAGTTCACAGATTGGTAGAATTACTATATCTAAGCCCAGGCCAGTTTGCTCTGATAGCTCTCTAAGGCAAAAGTTCAATTTTCTGAAAAGCTAAACAAAATCTGAAAAGTAGCCTCACAAAAAGCTCAGACAAAAGCTCAAGTTTCATGACTTGACTGATGAACCCATATCCACCTTACGTAGACAGAGTTAATCACATTTCTGCCATTCAATTTAATAAGTGTCTAGAAAAGCACACGCAATACACCACCTGTGGAGAGATGATTATGGAGAGTAAGAGTAAGGAAATGTTGCCCAGCTTAAATATAAAAAATCTTTAATAATATGAAGGCGGGGGGGGGGGGGGGGGGGGGGGGGTGATGGAAAAGTACACACGAAAGAGGAAAAACAATTTATGTTTAAACAAGAAACAATGAAGTTGAGTAACAGGACAAAAAAGTCTATGTACCCATAAGGAGGACACAGCAAGGGCAAAAGGAAATTGACTTCTGAATTGATCAACATCAACATGGATTTCAAAATTACCCTTTAAATGTTCATACCAAAAAATTACTAGACCATGGTATGGAAAATTTTAGTTTGCTACAGTAACTCAAAAAAAAAAAAAAAAAAAACTCAATCAATAATTAAAATAAAAATTAAGTGGTAGGGTGTGCCAGATTTTGGCCTAATGCCAGACACCCACCAAAAATCAAATAAGATGTTACAATGACTAACAAATTTTCCAGTAGAATCATTTCAATGATGAAGGTCAAACCTTGGGCTGTTCCCATATAAACTGGCACAGACCAAAAATTCCCAGAGGTTTCCTGGCCTATGATTGTACGCTATTATTCTAGAAGCATGATTAGTATGCTCTTGCCTTTCAATAAAGCAGTCTACAATGCAAGCAATGAGGATAGCATGTGTGTTGGTAGAGATTGTTTTTGCAATACCACAAACACATGGAAGAGTACATCTGGACATGATTCAGAACCACTATGTATATCGAGTTTTAGTTGTTCTAAAGCTTTTCATATTAGAAATCCTCTATACCTTAACAAGGAATAAATTGATCATGAGAAAAAATAATAATAATCAGAAGAAAAAAGGATATAACGTATAGTTTACGCATGGCGAGTATTTAGAATACATGTAATGAATAAAGACATTTATATGACAGTGACTATCACAGTAAGTGATAGTTACATTAATAACTAACAAATTTAATTCAATAGCAGAAACTTCAAAACTAGATATAAGTATAAAACAGTATAAATTTTTTAAAAACATATGTGATTTTAAAAGTTTCATTATATTTATAGTGAAAAATCATTATGGCCAAAATTATGAAACACAGTATGTTGTTGAGTATGAAGAGATTTATCAAGTCCTGTGTGGATTCCAATGACTAAAAAGTGCTAATATCCCAAGGACTCCATTGCTATAGGATGGGGGTGGGCTGGGGGAAGTCAGCCCTCAGGAGATAAGCCTGCCCACAAATCGCAGAGGAGAGACTTTGAATCTGTACATATTGCTGAGAGAGCTAGCTCACACAGACTAGGGTATGAGTCTCAAGGGATGACAAATTCCAGGCCTCGGCCATTTCCAGAGTCCTCAAATAAAGGGTCACGAGAGCCCTTTACTCTGTTTCCCCATTATAAGGCGGGAGCAGGGTGGGAAGATATGACAGAAGGACAGACTCAAATGCCCTCTCTTCTTCTATTCACAGAATCTTAGACTGTCAGGTTCTCAGTCCACATCTTGGAACCAACTTTCCAACCACAGAATGTTCATGGGCACTTCTATCCAAATCCCATCCATCCTATAAAACCTGATCCAAATCCTACCTCTGCCATCAAAGTCTTCCTAACCAGCTTCACCAAAATGCCCTGTTCCTCTGAATTCTGTGCACAATGTCTATCAATGCTATTTGCCAACTCACCTTGACCTGCCTTGCAGCTCCAGTGGCTTCCTGGAACTGTTACTTAGCTTCTCAAACATTCCTGTCTTGTCTCATACCTTGCAGCTCCTACAGAACTCCACACTCAAACATAAAAAATACACATTCAATGAGTATTTTTCACGCCACGTTTCTATATTCCTGCCTGGATAAGCTCTTTATTTCCCATACAGCCTCTCCTGCTTACAGACATCTCAAAAAGATACTGGCAATAATATACTCCACCATCTCCTTAATGAGACCAACTTTCATCGTATGTTCTGCATGTCAAGTCTAAGGGCTTCCTTTTGATTTTCTAGAACCTCCTGCAATCAGTCTGAGACAGACACTTTCTTGTCTCTCTATTCTTCCCAATCCATTTTATTTCATTCACATAAACACTCTTTTGAACTTCTTCATCCAGAATGGGACTACTTAACAAGCCAGCACTAGAAAAGAGTTTGCTTTACTGATGTGCATATTTTTGTATTTCTTATTATCAGGCCCAATTTTATGCTTCAGTTTGTGCCCTTGTTACAAGCCACCTCAAGCCAGTACAAAGTACCATATGTATTTATAAAACAAAGATATTATGTCTATCCTAAAACTCTTCCTTCTCATCCTGCAAAATCAGTTTCTTAATTTATTCCCCACCCTTCCTCAACCTGGAATGGAATCTCTCTAAGAAGGGATACAGGGATTCTCTTTTGGTCATTGCTGCATTCTCATGCCTAGAGCAGTGCCTGGCACTCAGCAGTACCCAGTAGACACCTGTGGAATGAATGGTGGTTGAATGAACCTCCAAAGAAGCTACACCTCTCCACCCCTTCCCTCTGCTTTACAGGAGTATGGTCAAGAATGTGAATGCTAAAGTGAGACCATCAGGGTTCAAATCACTGGTTCATCATAGAGGTGTTGAATGAACCTCCAAAGAAGCTACACCTCTCCACCCCTTCCCTCTGCTTTACAGGAGTATAGTCAAGAATGTGAATGCTAAAGTGAGACCATCAGGGTTCAAATCACTGGTTCATCATAGAGGGAGGGGTATAATCCTGAGCACACGACTATTACCTGACTTCTCTCCATCTCAACCTCTTTATCCTCTTTATGAGGACAAGACTAGGCTTCTGGTGAGGGCTGAAATAATGCAGACAATGTACCTGACAACAGAAAAGTGCATCCAGTTGCACCCAGTAAGTGCTAATTGTGGCTCTTCTGTCCCTTTTGGTCTGTGCCACTGCACCTGCATGTACTAGTCTTTCTTTCCCCTTCTCACCTGCTAAAAGACTAGAACCTAACAACAAAACTTATTTTAACTCAAATACAAGTAAAGTAATAGGCTCAAGATAAGGGCCTGAAGGGTTTTGCCTATGAATAAGTGTATGCACTTGAGTGACAGAGCTAAGATACCTACAGATCAGCTCAGGGCCTCTGCTGCTATGTTCACATCTTGGTTTTCAACTCTGTTCAAATAGCAGCATTGTCCAAGAGTGCAGTTCTGCATAGGTAGCTGCCAGAAGAGTTACTTTTCACAAGGCATAAACCAAATGGCCTGTATTATACAAATGAACAGTGAGAAAAAGCTTGCTATGTCACTCCCTGTCTTATAAAATTTATAAAAAAGTGCACTTTACATCTTAAGTCTTTAAGGATCTTCATAAGCCATTCCAATTTTAAGAGATACTCTGTAAACTAAATATGAGCCTCGGAGAAATCACTATCTTTATAGTATGGGTTACTATTCATACTTTCCACTCTACTAGAACACTTTATGTGTAGGAAATGTCAACACTGCAAAATGGAGGTAATTTTAACTCTTACTTTACTTTTCCTCTCCCATATAAGGAACAATGTTCAACTAAATATTTCTTTAGAACAGAGAGAAGAATACATGTGGTTTACACCCAGCTTTTGACCTGAGGCAATGATGTCTTACAGGAGCAAATGTTTAACACATTTGGATATTCAAATTTCATGTAAAATAAGTGGCTACACTAAATATTTTTTTCTCTTTATTGGGTTGTCTTAAGTTCCTACATACTTAAGTGACATCCCTCTGCTCCTTCCCTTCCCCAAATAATACAGTATTTTTGGAGGAGGAATTAACATTGGGTCTCTGAATTTTAACAAGTTAGGATTTTCTAAGCATTAAACATGTACAAGTGAGGCTTATAATTTAAAACCTGCAAAATTCACAGCCTAAGCTTGCCATAAGCATGTTTAAGCGTCTACCTCACACGGCAAGGTCAATTGAAAGATGTAGTCCCTGCTTCTAAAAGCACTGGTCTTCTCAAAGAAAGACCCATCACGTTCACCTAACTTTGGAAATGGTCCTCAGCATAACTGAAGTGGAGGAACAACCTTGAAGCCCCCCTACTGAACTGTACAAACACATCCAACACACTGTGCAGTCACATCTAACCATTCCATAGTTCAAGGTACACTCTACGGCAAAAGGGAGGTAGAATTTAATAACAGATTTTTTTAAGTTAATGATTCAGGCAATTCTTGGAATATCTTCCACTTGAGAAGATGTAACTAAGAAGTCCTATCAAAAGAGACTTCCCAGCTGTTGACAACTCAACCCTGGAAATTCCCTCTTTCTTGCCCATTCCTAACTATTACAAAGTTGAATGACCCTGGAGAGCACTTTTTGCCTCTAGTGAACTCAGAACTCTATCTAAATATTCATTAAGGCTCTAGATAAATGTTTATTGAATTAAATGGGGGGAAGGTACTGGAAACCTAGCCTCCAAAAGCCAACCGTCCGCTCCCTTACCCCACCCCCTCCGTCCCCTAGGAGAGGAAACTGGGCGAGCTTGAACTGAGAGTCAAGCCATCCAGGATCCAGGGAGACTGACACTCGGCCCATGAGATGATGACAGCCGAGAGGTCTGTGCAGTGGCTCCAAAACGGGGCACCCACTGCCCTGGGAAATGTTGGGCGCTTGCCACAATGCAAACCCTCCCCCAGGGAGCTGAACCGGATGGTCGGAAACCAAGTCAGCTCTGTGCGGATCCCTAGGCCCGAATCCCACTCCACCACCTTCCTTCCTGTTTATAGATTCCGCGCCTACAATCCCAACTACCAAAGAGAAAGCAGACGTCTCAGAAGTATGTCAACACATGACATAACTTGAAAAAGCTGGCTGATTATTGGCGCGAGTTACAACTTGCCGGGCTCACACAGGAAAACCGACTCACTTTAATTACTTTTCATATGCCATGCTGTCCTTCCTGGGCCCTCACAAAGATCAGGTTACCGAGAACCAGGTGGCCCCGGTGGTAGGAACCAAACTGTGTGGGCGGTGAGCGACGGCAAGGAGGAGGAGCAGATCGCTGCCGAAGCCGCGGCTAATTCGGATTCAAGACAATCGCGGCGGCTCTTTCCTGGCACAGGCGCAGGAAGAGCAGGCGGCACCAGGTTGCCAGGTCGCACGGAGATGTCGCCGAGGGGGCCTCGCAGCACCGCACACGCCTCGGGTCGGCCGAGGGCGTGCCATCTTTGTCTGGGTTTCCCCACCAAGACGGGCGACGCCTCGCTGCAAAGAAGGCTTGACCTGCTCGGAGGCGCAGACGCGGCTGCCGGAGCTGGGGTTCCCAGTCCCTCGGCGGGGCCCAGGAAGCCGACGCGGCAGCGTGAAACCTCCCACTTCCACTGCGCGCACGCGGCGCGCCCGCTAGCCCCGCGGCCACTTCCCCGGCGCGGCGGCCCCAGGGTGGGGAGCCGGAAACACGCGCGCTCGCGGGCGCAGCGGCCGGGCACACCCCTGCCTCCTGGCACTGCATCAATGAAAGGCGGGGGCCATGGTGCCCCCTGCGGGTCACTTCCTCGCGAGAGCACGGGCCTATGGACCCCCAGCAAGCCCACATCTCACACTGGCCACCGCGTCGAGGAAGGCACGACAGCCAGCCAGCCAGCCACCCACACCCACTGACTGCCCCTCGGCCGTGTCTCACCTGCCTGCACTGTGTCTGAGAGGTCGTGCCCGGGGGCCGCGGTCCTGGGAAATTCCTTCAATTTCCTGGCGCTGAGGTTCAACCCCCCGGAGTTGGCCGCCTCCTCCAGCGCGCGCTCCAGACCCCGGTTCAAGGGCAGGTTGAAGCCACCGCTGCCACCGCCGGCTCCACTGCCGGCTCCGGTTCCTCCGTGGTGCGAGTGATGGTGGTGATGGTGGTGGGGATGATGATGTGGGTGCAGGGTAGCCACCGAGAGGGCAGGGACGAAAGGTTGGGGTTCGCTTCCCGGCGTCGCCATCTTCTCCGGGTCCCCCCACCCCGCCCCGCCACTCCTGCGGGGGGGGTCACAGCTTTCCCCGGAAGGGAAGACGGCAGCTCGGGCTGAGTTCCTGCAGTGCCCCACGGCAAAGGGCTGGAAAGACTGGAGCAGGGTGTGCGGAGGCGCGCAGAATGGGGGCGCAAGGGGAGCGCGCCGTGGCAGCTGGGTCTTGAAGGTTTCCTGTCCCCGGGAAGCTGAGGACTGCGG